>NW_027418732.1:0-117874 GCF_009905375.1 Apium graveolens
GTAAATAACACAAAGACCTTTAAAAACTTTTCTGGTGGATTTGTTGTTCCACCAGAGATGTGTATTTCAGAAAATCTATGATACAAAGAATTGATCACAGCTGCATCCTAGTACAAACTAGATGATTTTCTCTCTATATTTTTCTAAACAGCTCTGGAAAATCTTATCTAATTACTAGCTGCCACTTGGTATTTATATCACCAAGTTTTTCAAGTGAAGACAAAGATAAAGTACAATTATAAAATAGTTCTTCACTTGTTTCTACTCCATTTTTCTATCCAGTACAATATGGGATAATCCGTTAACTATTTCCTTTTGTACCAGAGTGAAACGTGCTTTTTCTTTTGTTCCTCCAAGAGCCTACCACATTCCAGTTGTCTCTGTCAACCCATGTGCCTATGTCAGCTTATAAACTGTCACTATCAACTGCTATGGAACTGAGCATCCATTGAACTTTCATCCGTTGATGGCTTTATTCGTTGACACTCTTATCCGTTGATTGCTTTATCCGTTGATTTTAGCAGTTGAAGCTTTATCCGTTGATGCACTCATCCGTTGATGGATGTTATCCGTTGAAGGTTTAGAGACATCCGTTGAAGCTTTGTTTCTCATCCATTGAAGGCCTTTAAACTATCAGTTGATACTACTTCATTTATACAAAATTACAAGGCATGAAATATTTACAATTAGCCCTCCTATTTGCATATCCTCTAGTAGTCAACATGACTTATAATTTCCCACAACTTCTAAGAATTATAACTTAAATACAGAGACTGAAATGTGCTACAATACTAAACTTATTTCTAAGTAAAGCTACTCCATCAACGGATAGCCAAAGTGGTCTTATCCGTTGAGGCTACAAACACTAGATTTCTACTTAAGTGTTTTGTTAAACATATCATCAAACTAATGCACATATATTCCTAACAATCCCCCCTATTTATGTCTATAAGAATTGTAGGCATAAATTCAGGGTTAACTTGATGATAACAAAACACTTAACAATTATATGAGTTGACACTAAGTAGAAATTCAAAAGTGCTGCAAAAGTATGTGTATTGAGATGGAATTGAAGATTTACAGTGTTTCCAAGGGTGCTCCTTTAGCCTGAGCAAATCATCTTTTTTCCTTTGTACCCTTGTTTTCTTTCCTAGCCCCCTGTCATTTTCCTCAACTTGGAGTTGGAGTTGTCTGTAGAATCACTTCATCTTTATCACTGATATCCAACTTAGATTGCATGTCCTTGAGAGTTTCATTGCTGGCAATCTTAAGCTGGTCTTCAAGTCTGAAAAATCTTCTGACTCCTTTATTGTCTCTGAACTCCATCAACCAATGAGGTAATTTATGAATTGTGATTCCATGCTCTGGGATGAATAATGTTCTAGGCAAGGAATTTGGTTCCCTCCAAGTTTTCATTATGCTGGCAATCTTGTTGAGAATCTCAGTCTTGGTAGTTCTGGTAAAACCAGTGTCCCTTTTTATAGCTGAGTAAACTCTAATCAAGGTAGAATAACCCTCATTTAGAACTCTATGAAGTGGCCAAGTCCTTTTATTTCTTCCTTTATACTTGAACACTAGCCTTTCTGGTAGCTGTCTGTAGGCATCTATTCCCCTCACTTCCTCCAGCTCATCCAGGTAGAGTTCAATATCTGTGCATTCTTTTATGTCACAAATGTGAACATAATCATCCTTAGAGGTTGGTGGCTTGGGCTTAGGTTTGTGTTTCTGAGTGAATTTCGTTGAGGTTGGGAGAGGTGTGGATTTCGATTTTCTTTTCAGTTTCTTTGTGGTGGAGGAGTAGTTAAGAAGGTAGGCAATTTGATGGTGTCCCAATCAATAGGTTCCTCTTTAGGGATGATTGGTTCACCATGGATATTTATATTGGGGTCAGCAATAACAGGTTCAGGGATGGAAGGTAGTGGTTTAGATTTGATTGGGTTGCCTCAGTGTTATCTTCACTTTTCCTTTGTGCTTGGCCTTTCTTCTGTTCCCCTTGCCATTCCTTTATTTCCTCACTTCTTTCCTCCACACTTTCACAAAGCCGATTCCCAAAATCCATATTTATATTTTCAGTCTTGTCTTCACTCTTGTCTTCAATCCCTTTCTTCTCTTCTTCAAGTTGGTTTGACTTTAGCTGTTTTTCAGCCTTTGCATGTGCTCTTTTGTCAGCTTCCAACTTTTTACTTCTTCCTTTAACCTCATGATCTCTTCATTCTTGGGCTATTGAGAATTTGGGATGACCTTGAATCACACAGATTCTCTTTCCCTCTCTATAAATAACAGCCATATTCATTCTTTCCACTGCATCCTTGGTCTCTTTGTGCTTTAAGATATTACCACCCAAAACTTTGTCTTCATCAGGCTTTGGAAGAGGAAAATCCACTTCTTTTAGTTGAGCAAAGTTTAGAGGGTTCTTTATAGAGTCCTTGTTAAATCTGGTGGTTGGCTTGAGTATCATGGGTTTTAGATTCCATGAAGAAGTTTCTCCAACCTTATTCCTCCTTACTGGATTTTGCTCCATAATGATTGGCTCAACTTTTGTGATGTGTTTCACAGAAAAAGATTTTGAAGTTGTAGAGCCAAACACTTGTTGTATCCTTCCATCAATTTTCTTCCATTGCTTTTTCACCTGAATCTCAGCTACTGCTATCTAGATTATGTCAATTCCATCAAGCTTTCCTTTGAGTTGAAGTGTTGGAGAAGTAGTGATGGCAGGAACTAGCACTTTGGATATTTGAATTTGTGTAGATGGCTCCCCTTCACCTTCCCTTTATTCTCCCTCTTTTGTTATCATCAAGGAGAGGGGTTAAGCCCTGTGCTTTAGCCAGCTGCATTAGTAGATTAGTCTGAGACTGTTGATTTTGAAGAATGGTGATCATAGAGTTTTCAATAACTTGAACTTTTTCCTCCAATTTGGCCATCTTCTTATCAGCATCTGATTCTTTTCCTCAGTCTCAGTAACAGTTCCTGCATGGTACCAAAGGGCATAATTGAGTCCAGCTTCTCAGAATTGTAGGACTTCAAGTCAGCTATTTCTTGTTTGAGTTCATCCACACTTAGATTATATCTCAGTTGTTGTAGCTTCATGAGATGTAGAGAATCCAAGTGGGCTTGAAGAATAGCCTTGGTACCAGCATGTGATGTGTTTCTGAATGGCCTTTTGGATAGACATGATTTGTTTGACTAAGGATACATTGAATTGTCCTAGTGTAGACTCCTTTGTCAATGCCCATTCAGGGTAAATCTGGAATAGAACTAGGGCCTTCATCTCCCCCTAAGTTTATGCTTCCATCAAATGAAACAGAGTCATCATCATTAGAATTTATTCCAAATTCCTTAGATGGCTCACCAGCTGTAGAAGGCATCCTATTGACAGCAGCTTTAACCCTTTGTAGAGATTCTGAAGTATGTACTAGATTTAAAGTCTTTTCTGCCTCCTCATTGCCTTGAGTAGCCAACAACTGATAGGCTGACACAAGATGAGTAAAAGTGTCAGCATCCAAGGAAATATTATCAATTACAGCTTGTAATGTTGCTGAAATTGTCTTTCCTTTTCAGCATCATCCACAATCATTGACTCACTAGCAATGGCTGGATCCACCCTTATACCCTCTGTACCTGCTTTTCTCCTCAATTTCTCTCTTTTCTTGCATCAGGGGCTCCCCCTGGCTCACATCCCTCACACCCTCACCTTCACCTACTAAGGTGGTACTCCTCTCACTTTCTTTTGCCATGCTGGAAGAAATAGCATGCATATTTGTACTCTCAAGCTCTCCTTTTTGCCTGGGAGCAACCCAGCCTCACACTCAAATTTTCACTCCCTTCCCTCAGCCCTATAAGTGATTGTACAGTAACCATGTCTTCTACACTTGGAATTAATTCAGTTGTTTGTGTAGAGACCATCAACGGATAAGGAATATCCGTTGAAGTTAAAACTGATGGTATCAACGGATAACTGCTGTCAAGCTTATCCGTTGAAGAACAACCACTTGTCAACGGATGAGGGATATCCGTTGAAGAAGGAAAAGAAGTAGAAATTGAAAGTGACATAATTGTTGAATCTGTGTGGATTGATTTTAATTTAGGTGACATAGATTCTTCAACTAAGTCTGAAAGAATTGGCTGATGATCCAACAAATCATCTAAAAGATGATGATCACCAGTATTTGAGTGGGGCTTTCTCCCTGAGTTGTAAAGAGGGAAAATCAGGAATTGATGTGAATAACATGTCCACATCCAGAGATGGTGATGGAGAATTTGGTGATTGATGTGTGTCAATTTTGAGAGAATGAGGTTGTGACTCCACATTTGTTGGAGTCACATCAAGCTGAATTTGAGAAGGCATAGATACAGGTGGGTGTATCTGTGACAGTGTGTGCACCCTGTGTGGAAATTTGGGTTTTGACCCTCTTTCTTCTTGTAAAGGCTTTTGCAGGTGAGTGTGTGGGTTCAGTGTCCCTCCCTCTTTTGTTCTGTGTCCCTGGATGGGGACTATTTTCAATAGCTGCGCCCTTTTGGGAGGATGCAACTAGGGATGAGCTTGAATCATTTTCAACCACCACAGCTTTTTGAGAAACTGTGGCTTGGCTAGCTGGGGTACCACTCACCTCTCCTACCTTATCCTGGGGGTTTTCTTGATGTTCATCCCTTCCCTCACCACTCACACCCTGTTCACTCCCCTCAGGGTTTATGGTAGTTGTTACAACTGTTGTCTTTTGAGAAACAACAGAGGTGGCTTTCTTTGACTTTGGTTTTGAAACTTTAGATTTGGTGGCCTTGGTAGGAATCTGTTGGGGCAAAGACACAGATTCCATGGCCACTCTTGAAGGCAAAGAAATAATGGGGTTGGAAGTAGTAGGAGTTGAAGAAGCATTTACCTCACTTACCTGAGGTGCATTCATGATTGGTAAATATACCAATGGCACCTTGTTGTTGAGGTCCATCCTTAAAAGGTCTGCAAGGACCCTCTTCTCTTGTGCCCAGCACTTGAGCTTATTATTCTCATTATTTATGACCAAATCCTTCAGCAACATGGTTAGCCAACAACATAAAGAATCTAGCATAGTAGATGTTATGAGGTCTATTAGCCTTGTTACCTAACCTAGTAGCCAATTCTAGCATAACATAATTGCTAAAATTAAAGTACCTATCAGAAACTAGCATATAGAGCATATTAACAAGAGATGAAGTTATTGCATCAAAATTACTAATTTTCCCAGAGAAAACCTTGATAAAGGCATCACCAAGAAAACTCCATTCTTTCCTAAGGCATTTTCTCTTAATACTTGCCTAAACTAGTAGAATTAAGTGAGTAGCCTATGGAATCTAACATGCTAGATACATCATTACCAGTGTGTGGTGTCATGGCATTATTCTCAGGTAATTTAAAGCATGACTGTATATCATCACAGTTAATACAGTGGTCCTTACCTTTGAGAGAGAAGGAGATGGTCATATCAGTGGGATTGAACTCAGCCGTTGTCCAAATCTCCTCAACTACCTCACAGTAAATCATTGGGGCCTCCAGCATTGCATAGCTCAGTTTGCAGTTCTTGATGAAATCCATCATCTTGTGATAATCTGAGTGGGCTTCATTCTTTTCCACCAAAGCTATAAAATTGTTTTTCTCATAGACAAACCCAGATTGGGACATTATCTTTACCACTGGTGCCATTCTTGTGAGTAGAAGTTGCAGAGAAAAGATTGAGGGTTTTGCAGAGAAAGGATAGTAAAAGCTTTTGAAGATTCAAGAAAGCGTAAAGTATAAATGAGAAAACAAAAGGACTCTTATACTTTCTCAAATTAAAAAGCGTAAATAAAATGATTAAATAATATTTTTAAGTAAATTACAACTGTTAGGAATATATGTGTATTAGTTTGATGATATGTTTAACAAAACACTTAAGTAGAAATCTAGTGTTTGTAGCCTCAACGGATAAGACCACTTTGGCTATCCGTTGATGGTGTAGCTTTACTTAGAAATAAGTCTAGTGTTGTAGCACATTTCAGTATCTGTATTTGAGATATAGTTCTTAACTGTTGAGAGGAAATTATAAGTCATGTTGACTACTAGAGGATATGCAAATAGGAAGGCCAATTGTAAATATTTCATGCCTTGTAATTTTGCATAAATGAAGTGGTATCAACGGATAACTTAAAGACCTTCAACGGATGAGAAACAAAGCTTCAACAGATGTCTCTAAAGCTTCAACGGATAACATCCTTCAACGGATGAGTGCATCAACGGATAGAGCTTCAACTGCTAACACATCAACGGATAAAGCCATCAACGGATGAAGACTTCAACGGATGTTCTGATAAATAGCAGTTGACAAGTGGTAGTTGTACCTACAACAGAGGCACATGGGTTGACAGAGACAACTGAGATGTGGTAGCCTATTTCAGGAACATCAGAAAAAGCAGCCGTTCTACTCTAGTACAAAGAGGCAATAGTCAACAATGCACTGGAGTAAAATGGAGAAGAAACAAGTGGAGAACTTATTTTTTATTGTATTTTATCTTTGTCTTCACTTGTAAACTTGGCGATATATAAACCAAGTAGAAGCTAGTAATTAGATAAGAATTTTTCCAGAGCTGTTTAGAAAAATCTTGAGAGAAAAATTATCTAGTTTGTACTAGGACGCAGCTGTGATCAACTTCTTGAATCACAGATTTTCTGAAATACCATCTCTGGTAGGAACAACAAATCCACCAGAAAAGTTTTTAAGGTCTGTTGTATTCTGTACTTTTGTGTTTGAATATATATCTGTCTGTATTAGCTTAAAGCAATTCACACACTTGTTTATCTTAAACACATAGACCTTGAAACTGCTCAAAACTTGAAAAAGTTTTGAGATTTACATTCAACCCCCCTTCTGTAAATCTCATTGTTAGTTCACTAGGAATAACAATTGGTATCAGAGCCTCCTCTTGACACACAAAGAGCTTAAAGATCTTGGAAACTAACAAAGATGAGTAAGAAGGATATTGGAGTAAAAATCCCAGTTCTTGACAAAGACAGTTATCACCACTGGAAGGTGAAAATGCACCTTCATCTACTCTCCCAAGATGAAGGTTATGTAAACTGCATTGAGAATGGTCCTCACATTCCCCACAAAGTAGCCACAGTTGCTACGGCCACAATTGCTGTTGGTCAATCCATTCCAAAACCTAGAGCAGAATGGACAATGGAAGACACAGAAGAAGTCCACAAGGATAAGAAGGCTATGAACATTTTGTTTAATGGTCTTGACAAGGATATGTTTGATAATGTGATAAATTGCACAACTGCCAAAGAGGTTTGGAGACACAGTTCAGCTACTGTGTGAAGGTACAGAACAAGTAAAAGAGAACAAAATGCAGCTTCTCATTCAACAGTATGAGTATTTTCATTTTGAAGAAAATGAATCTTTAAATGACACATTCAATAGATTCCAAAAGCTGTTGAATGGACTGAAGCTGTATGGTAGAGTGTACCAGGTGAAGGATTCAAATCTTAAATTCTTAAGATCCTTGCCAAAGGAATGGAAACCCATGACTGTTTCCTTAAGAAACTCTCAAGATTATAAGGACTTCACTCTTGAAAGATTATATGGATCCTTGAAGACTTATGATCTAGAGCTGGAACAGGATGAGGTATTGGAAAAGGGGAGAAAGAAAGCAGGTTCAGTTGCATTGGTAGCTGAAAATGAGAGAGAATGCAGACAAGAAACTGTGAGTTCTACATCAAACTCCAAAGATGGTATAAGAAATCAGGAATCAAGCAAGGGTAAAGAGCAAGTTGCTGAGAATGAAGATAACTCCAGCCAAGATGACTCTGATGGTATTGATGAGCATCTTGCATTTCTGTCCAGGAGATTTGCAAAGATGAATTTAGGAAAAAAACTAGAGCCACTAGACCTCATAAGAACATGGTGGACAAATCCAAGTTCAAGTGTTTCAATTGTGGTATAAGTGGATACTTTGCAAGTGAGTGCAGAAAGCCAACTTCTGAAAAGAAGAAATTTGATCAAGTAGATTACAAAAAGAAATATTTTGATCTGCTCAAGCAAAAGGAAAGAGCTCTCATTACTCAAGAAAAAGATTGGGCAGCTGATGGAGAAGAAGAGGATGAAGATGTGGAATATGTCAACTTGGCTCTCATGGCTGATTCTGAGGAAAATGAAGTTAGTTCATCAAGCAACCAGGTAATCACTACTGATGTAACACAGCTTACTAAAGAAGAGTGCAATAATGCTTTTAATGACATGCCTACTGAATTGTATCATTTGCGTGTATCTCTTAAATCTCTTGCTAAAGAAAATAGTAGGATTAAAGAGAACAATCTGTTTTTAAGTAATAGAAATGCTGTGTTAGAAGACAAGTTGATTGACCTAGAGAAAACTAAGCTACATTGTATATCTGTTGAAAATGAACTAGCTGAATTTGTTAAGAAAGTAGAAATACTTTCTAATCAATTAGAGAGAGAGCAATAGGTGATTAAAGCCTGGAAGACATCTTGGGATGTTAGTGCTCAAATTGCCAAGGTCCAAGGAATTGAATCATTCTGTGAGACTGCCTGGGATAAAAACAAAAAGAAAATGGAATTAATTGATGGACTGTCAACGGATGTGGAATCAACGGATGATGAAAGTTATCCGTTGAAGGTTTCTCAATTAAAACAGGCAGATGTTTCTAAAAGTGAAAATCTAAAGAAACTCAATAAAAAGTTTGGTTCAACTTCCAAGAACTTTGTCAAAGAAGAAGCAAGCACATCCAAAGATTTCAGTAAGGTGAATATAGGGCACATGACCTTAGAACAGTTAAAGAATAGGCTCAAAGTGGTTGAGGATAAAAAGGAAACTAAAAGGAAATCTAATAGAAATGGGAAGGTAGGGGTTAACAAACATAACAATTACACACCTGACAAGTATGCTCCTAGAAAAAGCTGTGTGCATTGTAGTAGTGTTAATCATCTATCTGCTAACTGCAAATCTATTAAGAAAACTCCCATGCCTGTACCCTCTTCCATGCCTAAAATGTCTGCATCACCTCTACATGATATGCCTACTATGTCTCAACAGAATCCTTATGCATATTTTGCAAACATGCCATATTTTAACAATCCTTATCTTGCTGCATTTAGTATGCCTCAAATGCCATACAATATGCCTATGTGGAATAACATGTTTGCACAATCCATGCCTTATCATATTCCAAATGTGCTAAATGATTCTGTGACTAAACCTACACCTCAACCAACTACATCTAAGATCAAGGTTGACTCAAAGTTACCTAAGTCTAAAGATGCAGGAGGAATGAAGTCTAGGAGAAAGGCTAACAAGAATGGACCCAAGGAAACTTGGGTACCAAAATCAACTTGATTGATCTGGTGGTGTGCAGGGAAAAAGAAGAAATCTATGGTACTTGGACAGTGGTTGTTCAAGACACATGACAGGAGATTTCACCCTGCTCACAGAGTTTAAAGAGAGAGCTGGCCCTAGCATAACCTTTGGAGATGACAGCAAAGGGTTTACTATGGGATATGGCTTGATTTCAACAAGGAATGTCATCATTGATGAAGTTGCATTAGTTGATGGTCTCAAGCATAACTTACTGAGCATCAGTCAACTATGTGATAGAGGGAATACAGTTTCCTTCAATTCTGAAGCCTGTGTTGTCACCAGCAAGAAAGACAACAAAGTGGTTCTAACTGGAGTTAGAAAAGGAAATGTGTACTTAGCTGACTTCAACTCTACAGATGCAGAATCTATTACTTGTCTCTTCAGCAAAGCAAGTTCAGTTGAGAGTTGGCTATGGCACAAGAAGCTATCCCATTTGAATTTCAAGACAATGAATGATCTAGTCAAAAAGGACTTAGTCAGAGGAATTCCTCTTGTTGAATTCTCAAGGGATGGTTTGTGTGATGCTTGTCAAAAAGGCAAACAAAGGAAAGCATCATTCAAAAAGAAGCTTGAAACAACAATTGATGAACCATTACAGCTGCTACATATGGATTTGTTTGGACCAGTCAATGTATTGTCAATTGCAAGAAAAAGATATTGCTTAGTGATTGTAGATGATTTCTCAAAGTTTTCATGGGTCTATTTTCTTAGATCAAAGGATGAAGCAAGTGAAATCATTATCAATCACATCAGGCAAGTCAATAATCATCCTGACTTGAAGGTTAGGAATATAAGGAGTGACAATGGAACTGAGTTCAAGAATTTGTCAATGAGGTTGTTCTGTGAAGAAAATGGAATCATGCATGAGTTCTCAGCTCCAAGAACACCTCAGCAAAATGGGGTAGTTGAAAGAAAGAACAGATCTTTAATTGAGGCTGCCAGAACAATGCTTGAAGAATCAAAGTTACCAACATATTTCTGGGCTGAAGCTGTTAATTGTGCCTGTTTCACTCAGAACATTTCTTTGATCAATCGAGCTAAAGGCATGACTCCTTATCAGTTGTTCAAGAGAAGAAAATCAACTCTAAACTTTCTTCATGTCTTTGGATGTAAATGTTTTATACTGAGGAATCAATCTGACCATAAAGGGAAGTTTGATGCAAAGGCTGATGAAGGGATATTTGTTGGTTACTCAGCTGGAAAATCTTATAGGGTCTACAATCTAAGAACCAACATTGTTATGGAATCTGTGCATGTTGTGTTTGATGATAAAAAGATTGATGGACTAAAAGATGAGGGACAGCATGAGAGACTCAAATTTGACAACATTGAGATATATTGTGATGATAGTGAAGAGGAGAATGATGGAGATGACACTTCAAAAGGGATTCAAAACATGCCTTTGGATAATGCACAAAATACTGCATCTGTTGAAAGTCAGAATTCTGCATCCGTTGATAGAGGCAATGCAGTATCCGTTGAAAGATATAGTGCATCATCCGTTGAAGTACAAAATGAAGCATCCGTTGATCATAGTTCATCAACGGATAATCGATTTACATCATCAGTTGATAAAACTCCAAATTCCCTGCAAAGGACCAACAACTCAGGGGGAGTTTCAACTAATCAACACTCTGTCTCACATCATGACAATACTGAGGCCACCTCATCTAGAGCACATCTTCCACCTCAAAGGAAATGGACCAAGAATCATCCCTTTGAACTGATCATTGGTGATGTATCATCTAAAGTGCAAACAAGAAGAGCTACTCAAGATGAATGTCTGTATAGTAGTTTTCTATCTCAGGAGGAACCTAAGAAAGTGGAAGAAGCTTTATTGGATTCAGATTGGATATTAGCTATGCAGGAAGAGCTGAACCAATTTGAGAGAAACAAAGTTTGGAAGCTGGTACCTAAACCAAAGAACAAGAGTCCTATTGACACAAAATGGGTATTCAGAAACAAGATGGATGAAAATGGCATTGTCATAAGGAATAAAGCCAGATTGGTTGCTAAAGGCTATTCTCAACAAGAGGGAATAGATTTTGATGAAACATATGCTCCTGTTGCAAGACTTGAAGCCATCAGAATTTTTCTAGCCTATGCAGCCCATGCCAATTTCAAAGTCTATCAAATGGATGTCAAGAGTGCATTTCTAAATGGGAAATTGGAGGAAGAAGTTTATGTAAGTCAACCTCCAGGGTTTGAAGATCCAAATTTTCCAGACTATGTGTATTATCTGTTGAAAGCACTCTATGGACTGAAGCAAGCACCTAGAGCCTGGTATGAAACCTTATCAAAATTCCTTTTGGAGAATCACTTCACTAGAGGTACTGTTGATAAAACTCTTTTCTTTAGGAATGTTAATGGCTCTAGTATACTTGTTCAAATTTATGTAGATGACATAATATTTGGTTCTAAAGATAATAAACTTTGCAAAAAGTTTGCTAAGCTAATGCAAAGTAATTATGAAATGAGCCTGATGGGAGAACTAACCTATTTTCTTGGTTTACAAGTTAAACAAGTTAGTGATGGAATTTTCATTAGTCAAACTAAATATATTCATGATCTTTTAAAAAAGTTTGACTTAATGGAATGTTCATCTGCAAAAACTCCCATGGCCACTGCCACCAAACTTGAATTAAATAAGACTGAAAGGTCTGTGGACATTACAAGTTATAGAGGCATGGTTGGTTCACTTTTATATTTAACTGCCAGTAGACCAGATATAATGTTTGCTACATGTCTGTGTGCTAGATTTCAAGCTAATCCTAGAGAGTCTCACTTAATTGCTATCAAAAGGATTTTCAGATATCTCAAGGGTACACTAAATTTAGGTATTTGGTATCCTAGAGAATCTGGCTTTGATCTAATTGGTTATTCAGATGCAGACTATGTAGGTTGCAAAATAGACAGGAAAAGTACAACAGGCTCCTGCCAATTCCTGGGAAACAAGCTTGTATCATGGTTTAGCAAAAAGCAAAATTCAGTCTCTACTTCTACAGCTGAGGCTGAATACATTGCTGCTGGAAGTTGCTGCTCTCAAGTATTATGGATGAGGAATCAACTCCTTGACTATGGACTTCATGTTGATAGAATTCCTATCTTTTGTGACAACACTAGTGCCATAGCCATAACAGAGAATCCTGTACAGCACTCAAGGACCAAGCACATTGATATCAAGTACCACTTCATTAGGGAGCATGTCATGAATGGTACAGTGGAACTACATTTTGTTCCAAGTGAACAACAAATTGCAGACATATTTACCAAGCCACTTGATGAATCAACATTCACAAGATTGGTAAGTGAGCTAGGTATGCTTAATTACTCTTAAAAATTCATGTCTTAACTGCAATTTGAATTGAAGCCTGAAATGTATTACCTGAGAACAATGCAATGACACCACACACTGATAATGATGTATCCAGCATGTTAGATTCCATAGGTTATTCTCTTAACTCTGCTAGTTTAGGGAGTATTAAAAGAAAAGGCCTTAGGAAAGAATGGAGTTTTCTTGGGGATGCCTTTATCAAGGTTTTCTCTGGGAAAATTAGCAATTTTGATGCCATAACTTCATCTCTGGTTAATATGCTCTATATGCTTGTTTCTGATAGGTATTTTAATTTTAGCAACTATGTAATGCTAGAATTGGGTACTAGATTAGGTAACAAAGCTAATAGACCTAATAACATCTATTATGCTAGATTCTTTATGTTATTGGCTAACCATGTTGCTGAAGATTTGGTCATAACCAATGAGAACAATAAACTCAAGTGCTGGGCACAAGAGAAAAGAGTTCTTACAGATTGAGTGAGAATGGATCTAAACAGCAGTGTGCCATTGGTATATTTACCAATCATGAATGCACCTCAGGTAGGTGAGGTAATTGCTTCTACAACTCCTACTTCTTCCAACCCCTCTATTTCTTTATCTTCTAGTGTGGCCATGGAATCTGTGACAATGCCCCAACAGATTCCTACCAAGGTCACCAAAACTAAACTTTCAAAATCAAAGTCAAAGAAAACCACCTCTGTTGTTTCTCAAAAGACAACAGTTGTAACACCTACCATTAACCCTGAGGGGAGTGAACAGGGTGTGAGTGGTGAGGGGAGGGGTGAACATCAAAGAAACCCCCAGGATAAGGAAGGAGAGAAAAGTGCTTCCCAAGCTAGCCAAGCCACAGTTTCTCAAAAGCTGTGGTGGTTGAAAAGGTTACTAGCATATCCCTAGATGCATCCTCCCAAAAGGATGTAACTATTGAAAATAGTTCCCAACCAGGAACACACAAACGAGGGAGGGACACTAAAGCCAAACACTCACCAACAAAAGCCTTTATTAGAAGAAAGAGAGCTAAAACCCAATCTTCTACACAGGGTGCACACACTGCACAGATACATCCATCTGTATCTATGCCTTCTCAAACTCAGTTTGATGTGGCTCCAACAAATGTGGAGTCACAGCCCCATTCTCTCACAATTAACACACATCAATCACCACACACTTCATCACCATCTCTGGATGTGGATATGTTATTCCCATCAATTCCTGATTCTCCCTCTTTACAACTCAGGGAGGAGCCCCACTCAAATACAGGTGATCATCATCTTTTAGATGATTTGTTGGATCACCCGCAAATTCTTTCAGATGTAATTGAAGGATCTGTGTCACCAAAACTTACATCAATCTACACAGATTCAATAGTTATATCACTTTCAATTTATACTTCTTTTCCTTCTTCAACGGATATCACTCATTCGTTGACAAGTGGTTGTTCTTCAACGGATAAGCTTAACAGCAGTTATCCGTTGATACCATCAGTTTCACCTTCAACGGCTATTCCGCATCCGTTGATAGTCTCTACACACACAACTGAAACAATTCCAAGTGTAGAAGACTTGATTACTGTACAATCACTTCTAGGACTGAGGGAAGGGAGTGACAATTTGAGTGAGAGGCTGGGTTGCTCCCAGGCAAAAGGAGAGATTGAGAGCTCAAATATGCATGCTATTTTTTCCAGCATGGCAAAAGTAAGTGAGAGGAGTACCACCTTAGTAGGTGAAGGTGAGGGAGTGAGTTGTGTGAGCCAGGGGGAGCCCCTGATGCAAGAACATAGAGAAAATGAGAGAAAGGCAGGTACAGCAGATATAAGGGTGGATCCAGCCATTGCTAGTGAGTCAATGATTGTGAATGATGCTGAAAAGGAAAGACAATTTTAGCAACATTACAAAGCTGTAATTGATAACATTTCCTTGGATGCTGACACTTTTACTCATCCTGTTTCAGCCTATCAATTATTGGCTGCACAGGGCAATGAGGAGGCAGAAAAGACACTACATCTAGTACATACAACAACATCTCTTCAAAGGGACAAAGCTGCTATTAACAAGATGCCTTCTACAGCTGGTGAGTCATCTGAAGAATTTGGAGTAAATTCTGATGATGATGACTTTGTTTCTTCTGATGGAAGCATGAACTTAGGGGGAGATGAAGGCCCTAGTTATATTCCAAATCTACCTGAATGGGCCTTGACAAAGGAGTCTACAATAGGGCAATTCAATGTCTCCTTAGTCAAACAAATCAGTACTATCCAACAGGCCATTCAGAAAACTTCTCATGCTGGTACAAAGGCTATCCTTACAGCTCACCTGGACTCACTGCATCTCATGAAGTTGCAGCAAGTAAGACAGAATCTGAGTGTGAATGAACTCAGAAAGGATATTGCTGACTTGAAATCCTATAATTCTGAAAAATTGGATTCAGTCATGCCCTATGGTACATTGCAGGACATTTTGTTGAGATTGAAAAAGGAATCACATACTGAAAAGAGGCTGGCCAAATTGGAAGACAGAGTTCAAGTTATTGAAGATTCTGTGGCCACCATTCTTCACAACCAACAATCTCAAACAAATCTACTTATGCAGCTGGCAAAAGCACAGGGCTTGACCCCTCTCCTTGATGATAACAAAAAGGGGGAGAGTAAAAGGGAAGGGGAAGGAGAGCCATCTACAAAAATCCAAATATCTAAAGTGCTAGTTCCTGCCATCACTACTTCTCCAATCATTCAAATCAAAGGAAAGCCTGATGGAATTGATTTAATCCAGCTAGCAGCAGCTGAAATTCAAGTGAAAGAGCAAAGGAGGAGAATTGATGAAAGGGTGCAACAGTTGTTTGGCTCTACACAAGATAAATCAATATATGTGAAACATAGCACAAAGGTTGAACCAATCAATATGGAACTCAAGCCAGTAGAGAGACATAAGGATGGA
This sequence comes from Apium graveolens, assembly GCF_009905375.1. Taxonomy (NCBI): domain Eukaryota; kingdom Viridiplantae; phylum Streptophyta; class Magnoliopsida; order Apiales; family Apiaceae; genus Apium; species Apium graveolens. The sequence continues at coordinate 15,653 of NW_027418732.1, forward strand.
GAAGCTTCTTCCAAAGATCTGCAACCTATGATTCTCAAGCCCAACAACAGATCCAATAAGGACTCTACAAAGAATCCTTTAAAAGAGGTGGATTTTCCTCTTCCAAAAGCTGATGAGAACAAGCTTTTAGGTAGAAGTATTGCATATCTCAAAGAGACCATGGATGAGGCTGTAAGGAGAAACATGGTTATTATCTTCAGAGATGGAAAGAGCATATGTGTGATGCAAGGACATCCCAAATTCTCAATAGCCAAGAAGGAAGAAACCAAAAGGTTGAAGGAAGAAGCCAAACAGCTAAAGGCTGACAAAAGAGCACAAGCAAAGCTTGAACAACAGCTAAAGTCAAGTCTAGTTGAAGAAGAGAAAGGAATTGAAGTCAGGGGTGAAGACAAGATTGCAAACCTAGATGAGGTTATTGGGAGTATATTTGGTGAAAGTATGGAGGAAAAAGAGGAATGGCAGAAGGGAAACAGAAGAAAGGTCAAGGCACATAGAAGGAGTGAAGATAACACTGAAGAAACTAAATCAATATCTAAACCACTACCTTCCATACCTGAATCCTTTGTTGCTGATCCCACTATAAACATCCATGGTGAACCAATCATCCCAAAAGAGGAACCTATTGATTGGGACACCATCAATTTGCCTACCTTTTTAACCACTCTTCCACTACCAAAGAAACAGAAAAGAAAATCCAAATCTACACCTCCCCTAACCTCTAAGAAATTCACTCAAAAACATAAACCTAACCCTAAGCCACCCATTTCTAAAGATGATTATGTTCACATCTGTGACATAAAAGAAATTTCAGACATTGAACTCTATCTGGATGAGCTGGAGGATGTAAGGGGAATAGCTGCCTATAGACAGCTACCAGAGAGATTGGTGTTCAGATACAAAGGAGCTGGGGAAAGAACATGGCCTCTCTACAGGATTCTGAATGAAGGCTACTCTACCTTGATCAGAGTCTTTTCAGCCATACAAAAGGATTCTGGCTTTACCAGGACTGCCAAGACTGAAATTCTCAACAAGATTGCCAACATAAGGAAAACTTGGAGGGAGCCCAATGCTTTGCCCAGAACCTTACTCATTCAAGAAAGGGGAACTACAATTCACAAATCACCTCATTGGTTGATGGAATTCAGAGATGAAAAAGGAGTCAGAAGATTTTTCAGACTTGAAGACCAACTCAAGATTGCCAGCAATGAAACTCTCAAGGAAATGCAATCTAAGTTGGATATCAGTAATGAAGATGAAGCTGAATTCTTCAGACAACTCCAACTCCAAATTGAGGAAAATGACAAAGGGCTAGGAAAGAAAACCAGGGAACAAAGAAGAAAAAGATGATTTGCTCAGGCTAGAGGAGCACCCTTGGAAATACTTTAAATCTTCAATTACCTTCTAGTACATACACTTTTGCAGCACTTTTAAATTTCTACTTAGTTTCAGTTCATATATTTGTTAAGTGTTTTGTTATCATCAAGTTGACCCTGAATTTATGCCTACAATTCTTATAGACATAAATAGGGGGAGATTGTTAGGAATATATGTGCATTAGTTTGATGATATATTTAACAAAACACTTAAGTAGAAATCTAGTGTTTGTAGCCTCAACGGATAAGACCACTTTGGCTATCCATTGATGGTGTAGCTTTACTTAGAAATAAGTCTAGTGTTGTAGCACATTTCAGTCTCTGTATTTGAGATATAGTTCTTAACTGTTGAGAGGAATTATAAGTCATGTTGACTACTAGAGGATATGCAAATAGGAAGGCCAATTGTAAATATTTCATGCCTTGTAATTTTGCATAAATGAAGTGGTATCAACGGATAACTTAAAGACCTTCAACGGATGAGAAACAAAGCTTCAACGGATGTCTCTAAAGCTTCAATGGATAACATCCTTCAACGGATGAGTGCATCAACGGATAGAGCTTCAACTGCTAACACATCAACGGATAAAGCCATCAACGGATGAAGGCTTCAACGGATAATCTGTTAAATAGCAGTTGACAAGTGGTAGTTGTACCTACAAACAGAGGCACATGGGTTGACAGAGACAACTGAGATGTGGTAGCCTATTTCAGGAACATCAGAAAAAGCAGCCGTTCTACTCTAGTACAAAGAGGCAATAGTCAACAATGCACTGGAGTAAAATGGAGAAGAAACAAGTGGAGAACTTATTTTTATTATTGTATTTTATCTTTGTCTTCACTTGTAAACTTGGTGATATATAAACCAAGCTGAAGCTAGTAATTAGATAAGAATTTTTCCAGAGCTGTTTAGAAAAATCTTTAGAGAAAAATTATCTAGTTTGTACTAGGACGCAGCTGTGATCAACTTCTTGAATCACAGATTTTCTGAAATACCATCTCTGGTGGAACAACAAATCCACCAGAAAAGTTTTTAAGGTCTGTTGTGTTCTGTACTTTTGTGTTTGAATATATATCTGTCTGTATTAGCTTAAAGCAATTCACACACTTGTTTATCTTAAACACATAGCCCTTGAAACTGCTCAAAACTTGAAAAAGTTTTGAGATTTACATTCAACCCCCCTTCTGTAAATCTCATTGTTAGTTCACTAGGAATAACAAGTAGCATTCATTATTCTGGGAAATATTATATCTGTAACCGCAACATGTATTTTAGCTAATGCCTCTGCATTTTTTTACGTCCAATCAACTTGTGAAGATGTTTGTGTGCTGAATAATGAATGCTACTTCTGCAAAAGAAGCGTGAGATATTTTGAAAGCAGAATTCCAAGAAAATGAGAAAACAACGGTCATGAAGTTTCCATCCTTAATATGTGAATTCGAAAACTTGAAAATGAAAGATGGGGAAATTTTTAAAGATTACTCATCTCGGGTAATTAAATTGGTGAACGAATTAAAATCACACGGTGAATATAACCGACCAAAAAGTTGTTGAGAAAATGTTGGTTACCTTATCTGAAAAATTTGATATAGTTGTGACTGTGATTGAAGAATCAAAGGATCTCACACAGTTAAGCATATCAGAGTTGATTGCATCTTTGTAAATTCACGAAGATAGGATGTCACAAAAAAGTGAAACATCTAGTGAAAGAGCTTTTCAATCAAGGCACAAAGATTCATCCTTCAAGCAAAATAGAAAAAGAGGAGCACCTAGAAGATGCATTATTAGCAACGTCAAATAATCTGAGAGAAAAGCAAAAACTTCTCCATGTTCGGTTTGCAAGAAAACAAATCATGCTGAAAAGAATTATTGATTTAAGAGAAAACCTCAATGCACTTATTGTAAAAAAATTCAACCATGCCGAGGAGGACTGTAGAGTCAAAAATCAACAAGCAAGTATATAAAAACAATGGGGGATAAGAAGAAATTATTTTATGCATGTCAAAATGCAAAAAATCAGAAAGACGCTTGGCTTATTGATAATGGTTGTACAAATCATATGACTAACCACTCTCATGTTTTCATCAAAATAGACTCTTCTATTAAAGTTCCAGTGAGAATGGGAGAGCAATGGTGAAATATGAAGGTAAAGGTACCGTCTCTACTCAAACAAAGAAAGGAGAAAGATAAATTAAAGACGTTCTCTATGTCCCTAGTCTGGATCAAAATTTACTCAGTGTTCCTCAAATGATGCAAATGGATATTTATTCAATTTAAAAGAGATATTTGTGATATCTATAATCCAAAAGGAAATAACATTGCTTGCCTAAAAATGCAACAAAATATTTTCCCATTCAATGACAGTACAAAATACAATAAAAGTCAATGCACGCTCAAGAAAATGAGCTAACATGGTTGCGGCACAAGCGTTTTGGGCATAGTAATATACAAAGCTTGAAGCTACATTCTAACAAAATATGGTTAAGGGATTTCTTGTGATTCCATACAGGTGTATGTGAAGGATGTCAGTTGGGAAAAATGTCTTGAAAGCCATTTCCTATTGGATAAGCATGGAGAGCATCCAAGAAATTAGAATTTGTACACACAAATGTGTGCGGTCCAATGAGAATGCCCTCACTTGACAATAGCAAGTACTTCATTCTCTTTATTGACGATTATTCTCGAATGACTTGGGTATACTTCCTGAAAGAAAAATCGGAGGTATTTAAAGTTTTTAACAAATTCAAGAGCCAAGTCGAAAAGGAAAGTGGACGTCAAATCAAGTGCTTAAGGAGCGACAATGTGACCGGGTACATCTCATCAAAATTTAAAAAAAATTGTGAAGTGGAAGGAATAAATCGCACAATATTTGTTCCATATACACCAACAAAATGGTGTGTGTGAAAGGAAAAATAGAACCGTGATGGAGATGGTAAGATCAATGCTGAAAGACAAAGGTTTGCCGAATAAAATATGGGCGGAAGTTGTCGTTATATCAGTATATATTCAGAATCGATTACCCATAAAAGCTGTTTATAATAGGAAGCCTCTTCAATTAGGGTCTGGGCATAGACCGTCTGTGAGTCACTTGAGAATATTTGGATGTGTATGTTACATCTATGTACCAAGTGAAAAACAACATAAATTAGAAGATAAAACCGATAAAGGAATCTTCCTTGGCTACAGTTCACAGTCCAATGGATATCGGGTTTATAATCCGTAAAACAAAAAATTACAAGTCAGTAGAGATATTGTATTTGATGAGAATGCTTCTTGGGATTGGGAGCACGACGACATCAATAAAAAATATGTTATCACGAAAACATTTAATCAGGAATCAATACCGACAGTGGTTGGACAACATGAACAACATTTTCAGGAGGAGTCTGATAGTAGCTCAAATAACTCAGACTCACCAAGATATGAGTATGACAGTTTTTCAGATTCACCACCTACAAAAAATCGAATACTGTAAGATTTATACAAAAATACTGTGAGAGTACCTGATTTAGATCCTGAACAAGTTCAATTATTTTATTTTGCCTCAGATATACCGAATAATTATGAGCAGGCAGCTCATCACAAAGAATGGAGAACTGCAATGAAAGAAAAAATATCTATGATTGAAAAGAACCAGGCATGGGTGTTATATGATAAACCACCACACAAGGACACTATTGGCGTGAAGTGGGTCTAAAAATTTAAGCAAAATCCAGATGGTTCGGTTCAAAAATAAAAAGTAAGACTAGTCTTAAAAGGCTACTCACAATAATTTGGAGTAGATTATAATGAAACTTTTGCGCTTGTTTCAAGATAGGACATAATCAGAAAAATACTTGCTCTTGCCGCACAACGAAAATGGAAAATTTACCAGCTCGATGTAAAAGATGCATTCCTAAATGGATTCCTGGAAGAAGAAATCTACGTAGAGCAACCACCAGGATTCATAATTAAAGGAAAGGAGGACAAAGTGTTACGATTAAAGAAGGCGTTGTATGGGCTTAAGCAAGCTCCACGAGCATGGTACAGTCGAATTGACAAATATTTTCATCAACAACGATTTAAGAAAAGTCCAAATGAAGCTACTCTATGCATCAAAGTGGAAGAAAGTGATCTATTAGTTCTTTCCCTTTATGTCGATGATCTCATTGTTATTGGAAGTAACCTGAAAATGATCAAAAACTTCAAAGAACAAATGATGGAAATATTTGAGATGACAGATCTAGGCATAATGAATTACTTTTTAGGGATGGAGATTGATCAAACAAAAGAAGGGAACTTCATCGGTCAGAAAAATTATGCGACTAACATCTTAAAAAAAATTAACATGGATAGATGTAATCCAATTTCAACTCCCTTGGCTTAAAATGAAAAATATAGCAAAAATGATTATTCAGGAGAAGTAGATGTTAAGTGATAGAAGCATAATTGGAAGTTTATTATATTTAACTGCAGTATGACCATATATAATGTATGCTACAAGTATGCTATTAAGGATTATGCAAAAGCCTACACAACTGCACATGAAGACTGTCAAAAGAGTCGTGTGTTATATACGAGGTACTTTGGACCATGAATTATGGTTTAGACCTATGGAAAATCCTGAACTGATAGAATATTCAGATAGTGATTGGGCTGGGTCAGTAGATGATATGTAAAGCACTTCCGGATATGTGTTTTCACTCGGGAATGGTATATTTTCATGGTTAAGCCAAAAACAAGATATTGTAGCACAAACTACAGCTGAAGCAAAGTATATTGTAGCATGTGTTGCGGTAAACCCAATAATATGGCTTAGAAGGATACTATCAGAATTGAGTGAAAAACAACAATCAACAACTAAGATTTATTGTGATAGCACATCGGCAATTGCTATAGCAAAGAATCGAGTACAACATAGAGAAACAAAACATATCAAGATAAAATATCATTTATTCGAGAAGTTGAAAGCAAAGGAAAAGTGAGTTTAGTTCATTGTCATATAGATGATTAACTAGCTGACATTTTTACAAAATCACTTCGAAAAGGAAAATTTGAATATCTGAGGAATAAGCTTGGCATACAGAAGAAGTTTTTCAAGGAGAAGTGTTCAATAATGAAGAACATCTATATATAGTAAATAAAATATATGATTATAAATTGTTAAACATAAACCATTTAGTTGTACAATGGTTAAAAATGTTAATTAATAATTATCATTAAATATTGACGGTGTTTATCTGTAATAGACATAAATTTTAGATAATAATAATAATAATAATAATAATAATAATAATAATAATAATAATAATAATAATAATAATAATAATAATAATAATAAGTGATGAATTTGATTTAAGTTAGAATAAGAATTATAAAAGAATTTGTTTGAGTTAATAATAATTAGATTAGAATAAGGAGTCTTTGTAAAATTATAAATATCCAGCACCCCTATTAAAACAAACACGTACATTAATATTAAAACCCTAGAGCAAGGGCTGCGCGAAGAAGCGGCTACAGAGGGTGAGGCGGAACAGATCAAGTCTAAGGATAACGGAGAAAGTAAAGGTGCAAAATAAAACAGGTAATCATATAATTAGATGTTTTATTATTAGTTAATATAGTTAGTTGATCGAGGTGTATACATGACTACGTGGAACCTAATTGATCACCAGGAGTGCAATTTAAGGTAATAAAATTTATTAAGTCTAGTGAAACAATGTCAGTGGGAGTGTAGTCTTCTTTGAGATGAGCCATCTCCCTGGTTTTGTGATACCAACATCAAACCAAGTGTTTTTTTTATATTTTAGTTTCGCTATATTATGCACGTATGGTACATTCTAAATTTTATAATTTTACATTATATATGTTTTGTTTCGCTAATGATCGATAAAGTGAAAGAGTATTATGAGTTATATTTTATTATGACAACAATATAATTATATTAATTTATTATTTGCCTTTATTTATAAACTCATGCAAATAGACTTTTATATATTAATTTGATTAGTGTTTTTTTACATTTTTTTTTAGGTGACAAACTAATACTAATATGTCATAAGTGTATATCCTGGAAGAGGAGAATTTTGGTTTATTTTTTTTTATTATTATTAAATTTATTTTACTAGAGCTATATTCTGACAATAGTATTTACGTTAATATTATAATACACATGTGGCCATGTTTGTGAATCAGCTTGTGGTACAAAGCAAGTCAGGAGCCGACGGATTACTAGTATTTACTATTCATTGCTAGTATTTATTTTATTAATATATATCATATTTGTTAGTATAAAATTAATGTCATTGTCTAGAGGCTGATGGTGACCGTAATAAAAAAAAGAGAATGAATTGTTAACAATCAATTATAATTTTGTTATTAGATTCGGGAGGGGGACTTTAGCAGATCGTTGTGAATTTTCGTGAGTGTTTGAGTTGTTATTTGAGGTACGGATTATGTCCCCTTTTATTCTGCGCTACTTCTCTTAGATATTATATATATATGATTCGTTTCGTTCTATCTTCTGTTTGTTCCGTTAAAAATTCTTTTAACCTCCTTGACTTCCGAAAATTGTTTTAAAATGGATTTGCAAAATTATAAATATTTGTTTACTTCTGTTTTGAAATATTATTTATGACACCCTCTCTTTCGGAAATCTGAATTACTTGTATCAGGTGATTTTAAATTTGCGAGAATATTTTATTTTGAACCCTTAGTGATTTAGGGTATACCGAGTTAACCAGCTGTAGGGGTACTACAGCCATGTCATTGCGGCACCAGTGACATGACACTTCCGTGACAGTGTGATTGGTCACGGCGTATCCTTCTGTTAGCTCTTGGGAGGAGCTTTTGCACATTTGATATTTGTTCAGGATACGTGGGTGCACCCAGAGTTTGATTTGTGATTTGATTTATGGTGACGTTGTATATGCCGTACACGTTATCCATTTTGTTGCACACATTAGGTACCCTATGATGTGTGTATTTGTATCTGTTCTGATCTCGGTATGAAATATCCTAGCCCTCGTTGTTTCAGCCTTACTTATTTTCAAAATTGTTGTTTAATTATAAATTGCTGATTATTTATTTCTGATCTCTTGTTTTATAAATTGTATTCCAAATCCGTACTGGGCGTTTGGCTCATGCCGTATTCTTTTTCTGGCAAGTGCTTAGGGAGATATGGGACTTTATGAATGGAGAGCTCCCTTTATTTCGTTCTTAGGATGTCAGACTTCTATCATTATTTAGACTTAATTACTTATTAGAGATTTCAGCATTTATATATTTGGTTTAGACATTTTGGAGATTTAATATTATTTTGGAGATTTTAGACTGTTTAATTATTGTTAGAAATATATTAGTGCTCTATTTGCAGGTTTATGGATTTTAAGTAATATTTCCCTTCTATTTTAAGAAGGGGGTGTTACAGAGATGGCATCAAAGCCAGGTTCTTTCTTGTAGAAAACCTACTTAGGTTGACCTGTGAGTTTGGGTAGACGATAGGATGGGTATTCTATTTAGTTTCGTTTCATTCTGCTTTATCATTTGAAATCTGTTTGTAATGCTTCATCATATTTATTCTCGTACTCTTCATTCGTTCGCTATCTTATATTGTAGATGCCTCCTAGACGTGATCCTTTTCATATTGACCCCGCTCAGCTTACTGAGATGATAGGGCAAGCAGTGGCTCAGGCTATACAGCAGGCTCTGGCAAACCAAGGAAATCAGAATGGCGAGGAAAATCAGAATGGACAAGGAAATCAGAATGGCGATGGAAACCAGAATGGACAAGGAAATCAGAATGGCAATGGAAATCAAAATCAGAATGGTCAGGGCCATCAGCTGGAGCCGTTTGTATGGATGGAGAGGTTTGTGAAGCAGAAACCAGACTCTTTTAGTGCAGCACCGACTCCTATTGATGCTGAAAATTGGATTGTTCATCTCGAAAAGATTTTTGATGCACTGGGTTGTGATGAGATTCAGAAGGTCAGGTTAGCTGTATATAAGTTGGAGGGTGATGCTCAGAGATGGTGGAGAGGAGTGAAAGCTACTAGAGGGGAGCAGTATGCAGAGGCTTTGGAATGGCAGGGATTCAAGGAAGTATTCTATGAGCAGTACTTCTCTAATGCTGATATGGAGGCTTATTTGAGGGAGTTTCATTCTATTATGCAGCACCAGGATGAGAGCATTATTGATTATATGGAGAGGTTTATAAGGTTGGCTGGATTTGCTGGGACAGTTGTAGGGACTGCTGCGCAGCAGGCTGATAAATTTAAATGGGGGTTGAAGTCTCATCTGAGGGGTTCCATAATTTCTTTTAAATTTGATAATGTGGCAGAGGCGGCTGATGCAGCAAAGGATGTTGAGAAGGAGCGCATAGATTTCAGGACTTCCAGGTCTAACAGTGGTAGTAAGAGGACTAGGGATGATCAGGGTTTTGCACAGGGTAGACAGTGGTATGGAGGTCAGAATGGTCAGCAGGGACAGTGGCGCGGACAGAATCAAAATAGGGGTGGTCAGTCATTCCACGGCCGGAATCAATATGTTGGTCAGAATCAGAATCAGCAGTTTCAACGACAGAAGCAGCCTAGGCAGTGGCAGAATCGTCAGCAGGGGCAGAGCCGTTACTCAGTATACGGGGGAAACCCTAATATGATTCCAGTGGCTCCTTGTGCTACATGTGGTGGACATCATCCAGGTAGAGCTTGTTACAGACAGACTGGGGCTTGTTTCTTGTGTGGTAGCATGTCCCATAGGGCAAAGGATTGCACAGTGTCACGCAAACCTGGTGGAGGAGGAGCTGGCGGTGGTAGTGGCAGTGGAAGTCAGCAGAATCCTACAGCCAGAGTGTTTGCATTGACGGCAAATCAGGCAGCAACTAATTCAGGTACCGTTTCAGGAACACTTCTTGTTGGTAGACGTGATACTTATGTGTTATTTGATACTGGTTCAACCCATTTTGTTGTGTCTTTATAGTTTGTTCGTCATCTTGACGTTGCACCTTCATTATTATATCCTCATATGTCTATTTCTACCCCGATGGGGAATTCTGTTGTTATTTCTGATGTGTATCGACAGTGTCCGATAGCTGTTGGAGATAGAAATTGTAAGGTTAACTTGCTTCCGATGGAGATGCATGACTTTGACATTATTTTGGGCATGGATTGGTTGAGTGAACATCGTGCCACAATTGATTTTCAAGTAAAAAGGGTGATCTTTGGGGATGTAGATAAACCAGAATTTGTATACCAAGGGTCTCAGCCGAAAGGGGAGGTTAAATTAATTTCCGCTCTAAAGGCGAGCAAACTTTTATCTAAGGGTTGTGACGGCTACCTTGCTTTCGTGAAGGATATATCGAAGGATGAACCTCGCATCAAAGATTATCCAGTTGTGAAGGAGTATGAAGATGTGTTCCCCAATGAGCTACCAGGTTTGCCACCACATAGAGAGGTGGAGTTTACTATTGAACTTGTTCCAGGTGCCGAGCCTATTTCTAAGGCGCCTTATCGAATGGCACCACTTGAGTTGCAAGAATTGAAGGAGCAGTTGCAAGAGTTGTTGGATAGGGGATTTATTAGGCCAAGTGTGTCTCTTTGGGGCGCTCCTGTGCTGTTTGTGAAGAAGAAGGATGGTTCCATGAGGTTGTGCATTGACTACAGGGAGTTGAATAAGGTGACTGTCAGAAACAGGTATCCTCTGCCACACATTGATGACCTGTTTGATCAGTTACAAGGGGCGAAGTTCTTTTCGAATATAGATTTGAGATCTGGTTACCATCAGTTACGAGTTAGGGAGGAAGATATTCCGAAGACTGCATTTCGCACTCGTTATGGTCATTATGAGTTTCTCGTGATGTCCTTTGGGTTGACGAATGCACCAGCGATATTTATGGATTTGATGAATCGGGTCTTTCATGATTATCTGGATAAATTCGTGGTGGTCTTCATCGATGATATCTTGATATACTCTAGGAGTAGAGAGGAGCATGAGGAACATCTACGTATTGTACTTGAAATTTTGAGGGAGAAGAAGTTGTTTGCAAAATTTTCCAAGTGTGAATTCTGGTTGGAGGAAGTGGCATTCTTGGGGCATATTGTGTCTAGTAGGGGCATTGAGTTGGATCCTGCGAAAGTCGAGGCTATTACTAATTGGCCCAGACCTAGCAATGTGACGGAGGTAAGGAGTTTCTTGGGTCTGGCAGGCTACTACAGGCATTTTGTGGAAGGTTTCTCTTCCATAGCTTTGCCATTGACTCAGCTAATGAGGAAGGGAATTAAGTTCGAGTGGAATGATGATCGTGAGAAGAGCTTTCAAGAGTTAAAGAAGAGGTTGGTGTCAGCTCCAATACTTGTGTTGCCATCAGGAAGTGGAGGTTTTCAGGTTTATAGTGATGCTTCCAAGAGAGGATTGGGGTGTGTTCTTATGCAGCATGGGAAAGTGATTTCTTACGCCTCTAGGCAACTTAAACCTTATGAGGTAAACTATCATACCCATGACTTGGAGTTAGCGGCTGTCGTATTTGCTTTGAAGATCTGGAGACACTATCTTTATGGAGAGACTTGTGACATCTTTACTGATCACAAGAGTCTCAAATACATCTTTACTCAGAAGGAGCTTAACATGAGGCAGCGAAGGTGGCTTAAACTTCTTAAGGATTATGATGCAAATATTCAATACCATCCAGGGAAGGCGAATGTAGTGGCAGACGCTCTTAGTAGGAAGAACTTGGAGAGTGTCGCATCTCTCATTACTCAGCCGCACCTTATTTCAGATTTGGAGCGCTTGGGTGTTGAGTTGTATGTTAGAGGATCATGTGGTAGCATTGTAAATTTGAAAGTGGAACCGAATCTTGTTTCAAGGGTTAAGGAAGCTCAGAAGGATGATACAGGTTTGAAAGCTATTAGATCTGAGGTGGCAGATGGAAAGCAAAAACACTTTCGTGTTGATGATGAGGGCGTGATATGGTTGGGTGGAAAATTGTGCGTGCCCGCAGACCCGACAATTCGTGAGGAAATTTTGAAGGAGGCTCATAGTTCTTCATTTTCTATTCATCCAGGTTCCACCAAGATGTATGGAGATTTGAAGAAGCACTTCTGGTGGAGTGGAATGAAGGGAGATATAGCAGAATTTATGGGAAAATGTCTTACATGTCAACAAATGAAGATAGACCATCAGAGGCCTAGTGAATTGTTGCAGCAGCTAGATATTCCAGTTTGGAAGTGGGAAAACATTACTATGGATTTTGTGACTCATTTGCCGAGGACTTTCAAGAAGAACGATGTCATATGGGTGGTGGTTGATAGACTCACTAAGTACGCTCACTTCTTGCCTATTAGAGAGACTACTCCTGTTCACGAGTTGGCAGAGATTTTTCAGCGAGATATTGTTAGACTTCATGGTGTGCCTGTGTCGATAGTTTCTGATAGGGATACGAGATTTACATCGCGGTTTTGGAAGGGTTTTCAACAAGCTTGGGGTACAAGGCTTAATTTTAGTACAGCTTTTCATCCGCAGACCGATGGACAGTCAGAAAAAACAATCCAGACGTTGGAGGATATGTTGAGGGCATGTGCTTTGGAGTGGACAGATGATTGGATTGAGACGTAAGAGGCTAGTGGGACTAGTCCAGTCATGGTAAGAGGCTAGTGGGACTAGTCCAATTTAAGGCTGAAATTATGCCGAATGGTACCTTAAAGACCGGAATGGAGGTCGATACGGGCTGATCACCCGTATATAATGAAATGGAAAGATAAGTGATCCAATCAAGGGTTCTAAATGATTATTTAAAAGGGAACTGAAACTTTTGTTCAGTAAATGGATTTTTGGAAATGAAAATGGTTTATATTGTTTTGAAAAGAGTTGATTATGTTATTGTGGAGCTTAAAGCTCAGAACCCTGATTCCTGAAATTATTGATCATATGAATGATTCTATATCTTGAAATACTGTTGATTTCCTCTATCGAAAGATCTATTTTGATCCTATAATGATTTGTGTTGAATGTCGGCTTTCATCCTGTTTCGAGCCTTGTTTCTTGAAAGCCCAACTATTCTTCGGATACCTTTCCTTACCTCAAAGAAAACAAAAATAAATATATGGAAATCTGCCACCTAGATTAGCCAGAGTAGAATGCCCTAGTTTATTCAAAGTATATTGAGATTTGATATTGTAGAACTGCTATATAGTTACTTGCTGAGTTTTATACTCATTGTTTTGTCTTAATCTAACCATGGCAGTTAAGCAAGAAGATGGCCAGGCTTAGGCGCACTGCTCGTAAGAGCGTACCTGGTGGTCCCTACCGTGTTGAGGGCTTCTAGTTGCCAGAGCAGGTAGTACAGGTTATGAGTGAGCTCGCGCATAGTAAGAGGTGTTTAAAGATACAATGGGTTATCTGTCGGTTCCCAGCCGGAATCGATACTGATTATTTAATAATATTTTGGGTTTGTAAGTTATATTCGGTGATTGGTAGTTGTAATCTTGTCTCATACTTTATCCTGTTGATCCTGTTAGTAGTTAATCGGGGTTTATGCATATTTAATTAATAGACTAGAGGTGTGTGAGTCCTCATTTCCTAACCCCGAGATTGAGGTCGTCACAAGTTGGTATCAGAGCTACAGGATCTAGTCCCTGAGACAAGTTAGGTTTTAAAAATGGGTATTTTGGGAATATATCTATATCGCGAGAGAGTTCGACTCATGTAGAGTTGAGTTAGACTATTAGGCATAGTCTAAGGAAAGTGTTTGATTGGTAAAGCAGAAACTAGAGTTAGGGTGTGAGATGGCTGGAAGCTTTATTTGACCCTAACATTGTTTCTTGGTTGTTGTTTTATGTTTTCTCTCAGGATCCTAGTAGTGGTAGTGATTCAGACTCTGAGATTAGCTTGACTGGTACCCCCGTGGACCCTATTTCACCCTCTCCAGAGGAGCCTGTATATGTTAGTTCAGACCCAGAGGAGGACCCTTCTGAGAGTAGTGAGATCCCCATGCAGATTTCACCCTTGAGGCTTGATTCAGAGACCCCTGCCCCTGAGCCAGAGTCAGAGATGCCTAAGACTGTTCCTGTCAGTATTGGTGGCAAGTTAGCCCAGGACCAAGACTTTGTATACTCCCGCATTTCTGAGTTAGGAGCTTTGGTGGATAGACTAGCCAGAGAGTCTAGGCAGAGTACTTCTGTTATGGATGATGAGTGGCGAGTTTGAGTGAAGATGGTGGAGCAGGTTGCCAGGAAGAGATTGGATGAGGGACCATCCACTAGTGATGCTGATGCTGAGGCCCGGAGGCTGCATAAGATCATTCGCTGGATGTTGGTTGTGTTGAGAGAGATCCTAGATGATTAGACGGGACTGTTGGTTGAGCCCGTAGATTGTTGTTGTTTTCAGCGCCGGTAGGCTTTGGGATACTTGGTCAGATGCCGGGATCCCTTTTTCATTTATCTTGTTGTATTTCAGACCAGTGTAGTAGTAGTAGTTGGAAGTTAGGGGTAGATAGGGGAATGTTTTTCCAGTTTTTCCTCTGTTTAACCCTGCTATTTATTGTACCTTGTGTCAGAACCTTAAAATCCAGAATATTTCCTATGTAACCTCTGATTAAATAAATCTATTATCTTGCTTTCCTTTGTGCACCTTGTTTATCTTATGAACTATTCGCAATGCCATGTTTTAAATACAACTATGTTTTCATACAACCATGTTTAAAGATCGTAAAACCCTACTCCGTGCCATGATAAAACAACACTGATATGAGAATTATGTAGTAATAGGATTGCATGTGCAAATTGGGTAAAACTTAAACCCCATAAAAGAGATTTCATAAAAATTGTTGTTATATATGCCATGTTATCGTATTGCTAAGTAATTGCTCAATCAGGTTTGTAAGAAATGGCCAACTCACCAGATCACCAAGAAGAAGAAATTCCCACCCAAGACCCAGAAATAAACCCAGAAACCACTTTGATGAGCAAACTTGCTCAGCTTTTGCAACAACCTGTGGCCCCAAAAGTTGGAAATTTTAAGCACTTTCAATCTGTTCACCCTCCCGAGTTCTTAGGTTTGCCAGACCCGATTAAAGCACAATTGTGGTTGAGAGGGATGGAAAAAGCCTTAGAGCTAGCCGAAGTTAAGGACGATAAGAAAGCTCAGTACGCAAGTTATTATTTGAGGGATGAAGCAAGTTTCTGGTGGGAGTCTTCTAAGGCGTTGTTGGAAGGCAAAGACTTATCTTGGGAGAAGTTTGCTGAGATGTTTCTGGAAAAATATTTGCCAAGTTATATGCAAGATCAGTTGGAGATGAAATTTTTGGATCTTAGACAGGAGGAAATGTCGGTAGCAGAATATGAGGTAAAGTTTTCGGAGTTGGCAAGGTTCGTGCCAGAGTACGTGAATACTGAAGCAAAGAAGGCTAAGAGGTTCCAGCAGGGACTTAAGCCGTGGATTAGGAGTCAAATAGCAATATTGGAGATCAAGAGTTATGCTGCCTTGGTTCAAAAGGCAATGATAGTGGAAGGTGAGCGGGAAGCTGCTCGAAGAGAAAATGAAGGAAGAAAGAGGAAGTTTGAAAGCTCTGAGCAAGAGCAAGGAAGTTTCAAGTTCAGAGGAAAGTTTGGAAAGAATGGTGGAGGTCAAAACAAAAAGTTTCAGAAGTTTAGACCCGGGAATGGAGCTCAGAAGAACCGTTTCCAGAAAGCTGGACAACCGGGAAAGGATAGCAGACCCCAGATGCAAGAATGCAGGAACTGTGGAAGGAGACACCCGGGGAGGTGCAATAAGCTGGATATAACATGTTTCAAGTGCAACCAGAAGGGGCATTATTCTTTAGAATGTTCAAATGAAGTAAGGAAGCCTGATTTGGCTTGTTTCAAGTGTGGCAAGGTAGGCCATATGGCTAGAAATTGCAAGGAGCCGGTGCAGAAGGCTAATGTTCTCAGAATTGCTGGACCACCGTCACTCCCAGCACCGTCAGCTCAACCCAGAGCTAGGACCTTTAATATGTCAATGAAAGATGCGATGCAAGATGTGGACGTGGTAGCAGGTATGCTTGTTATAAACTCAGTAGAAGTAAAAGTTTTGATGGATTCTGGAGCAACCAGATCTTTTATTTCTGAAAGCATTCTTGATAAGTTAAATTGTGTTGTGTACCCTCTAGAGCCTAATTTGATTATAGAGGTAGCAAATCAAGAGAAAGTTGTTGTTAATAAGATTTGTCCCGATTGTGATGTGTCTATAGAAGGTCGGCACTTTTCTGCTGACTTAATTCCTTTTAAGTTAGGAGAATTTGAGGTTATTCTAGGAATGGATTGGTTGTCAAATCACGAGGCGCAAATAGAGTGTAAAAGTAAGAAAGTGAAGTTAAAAACCAAGGATGGTGAGGAAGTGATATTTAAAGGAAAGAGGCAAGAGAAGAAATTTCTAACGGTTATTGAGGCGAGAAGATTAATGCGTCAAGGATGCGAAGTTTATTTGGCTCATGTCGTGGACGTGGAGAAAAAATCTGTAAGGATCGACGATATTCCAGTAGTAAGAGATTTTCCGGACGTGTTTCCTGATGAATTGCCTGGACTACCTCCAGACAGAGAGATCGAGTTTACGATTGAATTGGCTCCTGGTACGGAACCAGTGTCGAAATCTCCCTATCGCATGGCGCCGGTTGAAATGAAGGAATTGGCAGCTCAGTTGCAAGAGTTGTTAGACAAAGGAGTAATCCGACAGAGTGTATCCCCGTGGGGCGCACCGGTGTTGTTTGTAAAGAAGAAGGATGGAAGTATGCGATTGTGTATCGATTACCGTGAACTGAATAAGTTAACGATCAAGAATAAGTACCCTCTACCGCGGATCGATGACTTGTTTGATCAATTAAAAGGAGCTTCGTGCTTTTCAAAGATTGATTTAAGATCTGGGTATCATCAGTTAAAGATCAAAGCGGAAGATATACCCAAGACAGCATTCCGAACAAGATACGGACATTATGAGTTTTTGGTGATGGAATTTGGCTTGACGAATGCGCCAGCTGCATTTATGGATCTTATGAACAGAGTGTTCAAGCAGTATTTGGACAAGTTTGTGATTGTGTTTATTGACGATATACTTATTTATTCCAAAACGGAGGAAGATCATAAGGAGCATTTGAGGATTTCCTTGGAAATTCTGCGAAAAGAGAAGCTGTATGCAAAGTTTTCAAAGTGTGAATTTTGGCTAAAAGAAGTGCAATTTCTTGGTCATGTAGTTAATAAAGAAGGAATTAAAGTGGATCCAGCCAAGATAGAAGCTGTAATGAATTGGGAAAGACCCAAGACTCCGACGGAAGTCAGAAGTTTTCTGGGATTAGTCGGATACTATAGAAGATTTGTGCAAGATTTCTCAAAGATTGCCATTCCATTGACAAAATTAACGAGAAAGAATGAGAAGTTTGTTTGGACAGAAAAGTGTGAGGAAAGTTTCCAAGAGTTAAAGAAGAGATTGGTAACCGCCCCTGTATTGGTATTACCAGATGATAAAGGTGAATTTGAGATATTCAGTGATGCTTCCTATAAAGGACTTGGATGCGTGTTAATGCAACACGGGAAAGTAATAGCATACGCGTCAAGGCAACTCAAGCCGCACGAGCAAAAGTATCCAACGCATGATTTGGAATTGGAAGCAATTGTGTTTGCCCTTAAGATTTGGAGGCATTATTTGTACGGGGAAAAGTGCGAGATTTATACGGACCATAAGAGCTTAAAGTATATCTTTACTCAGAAAGAACTGAATATGCGACAAAGAAGGTGGTTGGAATTGATCAAAGATTATGATTGTGCGATAAACTATCATCCTGGAAAGGCAAATGTGGTAGCTGATGCTTTAAGTCGAAAGGAAAAGTTGAATATGTTAACATCAATAGAAGAATTAATCAAGGACTTTGAACAGATGGAAATAGTGGTGCAGACTCCAGAATATGGAGGTGAAGCCATTTATGCAATACGGTTTCAACCTGAAATTTTGGAAAAGATTAGATGCTGTCAAGAGCAAGTGTTAAATCATGAAAGGAATAAGTTGACGGGAGAAGAAATTAAAGCTCAAAAGGATGGAAAAGGGATATACCGTGTTAACTCACGTATTTGGATACCTGATGTTGTGGAACTAAAGCACGAGATTTTGCAAGAAGCGCATAACTCGAGATTTTCAATTCACCCTGGAAGTACGAAGATGTACCAGGATTTGAAAGAAAATTTTTGGTGGCCAAACATGAAAAAGGAAATTGCGGAATGGATAAGCAAATGTTACACGTGCCAAAGAGTTAAAGCGGAACATCAAAGGCCAAGTGGATTGCTTCAGCCACTGGACATACCTGAATGGAAATGGGAACATATCGCAATGGATTTCGTGGTAGGATTACCTAAAACCAAGTCTAATCATGATGCGATTTGGGTGGTAATTAATCGACTGACAAAGTCAGCACATTTCTTGCCGATAAACGAAAGGTTTTCATTAGAGAAGCTGGTCAAAATGTATCTGGATGAAATCGTGATGCGTCATGGAGTTCTTGTATCTATCGTGTCTGATAGAGATCCAAGGTTTAATTCGAGATTTTGGCGACAATTCCACGATCATTTGGGAACGAAATTGAAAATGAGTACAGCATATCATCCGCAGACAGACGGACAAAGTGAAAGGACAATTCAGATAATTGAGGATATGTTGCGAACCTGCGCAATAGATTTCAAAGGAAATTGGGACGATCATTTGCCCTTAGTTGAGTTTTCCTACAACAACAGTTATCATGCAAGTATTGGCATGCCGCCTTATGAAGCGTTATATGGAAGAAAGTGTAGATCCCCTACTTATTGGGATGAAGTTGGTGAGCGCAAGTTAATTGGCCCCGAGCTAGTGCCGCAAACGAAGGAAAAAGTTGAAATGATACAAAAGAGATTAATTGCAGCTCAAGACCGACAGGCAAAGTACGCGAATCAAGAGCGGAAAGATGTGCAATTCGAAACTGGAGATAAGGTCTTGTTGAAGATATCTCCTTGGAAAGGTTTAACTCGATTTGGAAAGAAAGGAAAGCTAAGTCCAAGGTACATTGGACCATTTGAAGTATTGCGACAAGTTGGGAAATTGGCGTATGAATTAGCGCTACCGCCGCAAATGCAACATCTGCACAATGTATTTCATGCATCTCTCTTGAAGAAGTATAATGCTGATGCGAGCCATGTGATCGAGTTGGAACCAGTAGAAATCCAACCAGATTTGTCCTATGTGGAACAACCAGTGCGAATTTTGGATCGAAAAGAAAGGACGCTTAGAAATAAAGTTGTACCTCTAGTTAGAGTGTTGTGGAGAAATCTACTAGTCGAGAAATTGACTTGGGAATTAGAAAGCGAAATGAAAGAAAAGTATCCCCATCTATTTGCTTAGATTAGATTCTGGGGACAGAATCCTTTTAAGGAGGGTAGATTGTAACGACCGAGAATTTTGCGTCGTAATTAAGAAAGTAAAGTATGTGTTATGTAATGAGATTATGTGATTAAGTGGTGATTATTTGTCTTATCTGTATACTAGACAGAATCCTTTTAAGGAGGGTAGATTGTAACGACCGAGAATTTTGCGTCATAATTAAGAAAGTAAAGTATGTGTTATGTAATGAGATTATGTGATTAAGTGGTGATTATTTGTCTTATCTGTATACTAGAGTTAAGGAGCGTGGATAAAAACGTTCCAATTTAAAGAGTCAGCTTAGAAGTCAAGCTGTGGTTTCGGGTCGTCAGGTAGAACGGAACCCGTCATAATATGGAAATTAAATAATATAAAATGTGAATTATATGTGAAGTAAATGAATGAATTATTTCATCTTAAGAGACGTGTTGATTGGCAAAGGTAATGAGAAGCGTATTCGAAATGCTGAGCGTCGGGCCGTCAGGCTGAACGTGACCCGGTACGCGTAAAAAGGGAATAAAGATTAAAGAGGGATAGATTCTATGATCAGACCTGAGTCGTTATGTGACTATATGCGTGTGATTGCTTGACTGTGTGCTTGATTATATGATCCGTGTTCATTTCTGTGAATTTTAAAGGAATTATGTGATTTACATAAGGGTTTATTTAACCTTCGTGCATTTTTATAAAATCATCTGAGATGGATAAAAACATGGGATTTGTTCTGTTATCTTCGTAGAGGTCTTAGAGACTTTTTAAAAATGATAAGTGAATTTAATTGTGGATCTTTGCATTTTTAAGTTGATTTTAAGTAGAAAATGTATTTATTAAAACAAGTTTGCAAAATCCATATAAAATCAACCGTTTGCTCAAATTCTTATTATGAGTAATGGATAAAAAGCTCATTTCGAGGCCTACGCGTTAAAAATGTCATTTTCAATAATTCTCGACTTTCCGAGAGAGATATATTTTGTATTTGAATTTTATCGTATTTAAGTAAAAAGAAAAGGAATGAGTGATTAAAAGAAAGTTGGTAAATTACTAGATTGCCCTTGTTTCTAAGTGCTATATATAATCCACCTTTCTTTCTTTTCTTTCTTTTGTGCTCTCACTTTCTCTTCTCTCCTTTCTCTCTTTCTCTCCCGAACTCACTCTCACTCTCTCTCTCTCTCGGCAACTCTCTCTCTCTCTCTTTGATTTCTCTCGGTATTCCTCTCTTTTCTTTGATCAAACACACCAATCATCCCTAAATCTTCTTGTTAAACACTTATTTGTAGGTAGAAGTGTGTGCATTTGTGTGATTAAGCTTGCATGTCGATGTGTGGGTGTTGTGTGTGTTCGGTGTGTGTGTTCACCCGAGAACCACATGGTTCTTCTTGTTGTTGATTGATGTTATCTTGTTTAAAGCTTGATTCTTTGCAAACAAATGATAGAAAAGATGTGCATGTTAGTTATTTTGCGTAATTGACGGAAATCGGGGCTTTCGTGGTTGGACACCCTCGAATGAGGGCACCACCGTGAAGCCACCGCCACCGGTGATGAACTCCGGTGAACCGGTGGTGAGTTGTGATGTGAAAACTGAACTTTACACAAAGTACACTTAAATTTTCGTAGATGCATGTGGTGTTTTTCTATATAATCGAATGAGTTTATGTTCTTAAAGTGATAAAGTTGATTTTTGACCATGAAATCAATAGTGGATAGTTGTTAATAAAAGTTGTAATTTATAAACTTGAAATGATGCATGCATGTTATGATTTCTTGAAAATTTGGAAAAGGGTTTTTGGCTTCTTTGATAAAAATCGAGTGGGTGTTTGATTAAATGATTCCTTTGATTGTGAATGAATGTGTGCATATGATTGTGCTTAGAAAAATCGAAAATTGAGGTTGCATGTGAATCTTTGCTTCGGGTTTTGTGGACTTTTGCTTCGGCTTTTGTTAATAAAGAAGAGGAAATCGGTTTTTATGAATTAATCTTGTTAAACACTAAATCTATGTGGCCTAAAAGTGATCGCATGATAGTTTTAAAGAAGATCAATTAGTGCATGTTAAATGATTAGTCTTTGAGTTGAAAACCATGTTTTTGCCGAATGAAAACAAGATAAAAGGGGGTTAATTATTGATTGAGCAAATGCATGTTGGTTGAATGAGTTAGATGTTGTATGGAATGATCTTGTTAAAAACTAAAATAGGTAGAGAATGTGATGTATTGCCTTGTATGTCGATTTATGGAAAAACTCGAATGGATTCTTAGGAATAAAAAGGCGAAATTAAGTTGATTTAATGGCTAAGTGAGATTTTGATTGCATGACAAAAATTAAGAAGTGTTATGTTTGAATTTTGGTAATTAAACGGAAGTGTTGATTTCGATCTTAATAAAAGTAAGATTCGGATTTTTTTGGTTAAAAAGGGATGAATTTTAAGTGCTAAATGATCCTTGTGAATTGCATTAGTTGTGCTTGCTTATATGAGATTGAAAATGAATATATGTGGATGTGTTTTTGTATGTGTGGTTCGAATTAAGGAACAAAGGAAAAGGTAATTAAGTTGATTAATATAAGCGATAGTATGCACGTAAATGTTTGGTTTAAATAAGGTCTAGTACTCGTAAAATAGTCGTGTTAGTGTGATTTGAGAAATAGCCAAGGTCAAGCAAGTACCTTTGATTGCTAAGTATATAAGGATATAAAAGCTACGAGAAAGGATTATGCTATGTGCTAAGTGCTATGTGCTTATATGTATAAGCTATATTCGTATGCTCGAGTTAAGAATATAATCGAGTTATCGTATAGTGTGATCGTTCCGGGAACGAGAGTTGGGAATCTAATTAAGGTTTTGGTTTTTATTGTAGAATCGGAGCGTGAGGGCATTCGGGCTAGGAAAGGGAAAAGTGTACTAGGTGGCAGTAGTTCAACCCTCAGGAAAGCAATTTCAGGCAAGTAACTCTGATTACTTGTGTAAATGATTATAAAGGAAATGTTGTTCATACCATGTAGAGTATTGAACTGTTTAAGCATGAAACCATTGTTTTATGAGACCCATGTTTTATGAAACCCTGTTATCGATTTAAAGAATCCTTGTTCTTGATAACCTGTTATTGATAAGCCTATTGATTTCACTCATTGATAACCTAACCTTTCTGTTCAAGTTACCTATAATGCCATGAATCATATTGAACCTATTGATTATCTTGGTTAACCTTGTTTAATGATATTCTGTTTCTCTTGATCACCCTATTGATCCCTAAATCAATGTTTATCCTTCTAATTTAGTGCCTTGTTATCCTTGATACAGAATTCTTGAGAATTGATCCTTGCGTATCTTTGATTCACTCCCTGAACTTTGTTTCTTTAAAATCTGAATTAAGAATGAGTTTCGACTTGAAAGAGTCCGAATGATTTCAAATGCTTGGTAATGATAAAATGGATTTTAGAAAACTATTTGTTTTTCCAACTCAAGGTTTTCCAAATGAATTCCTGATGGATTGGATTGAGACGTAAGAGACTAGTGGGACTAGTCCAGTCATGGTAAGAGGCTAGTGGGACTAGTCCAATTTAAGGCTGAAATTATGCCGAATGGTACCTTAAAGACCGGAATGGAGGTCGATACGGGCTGATCACCCGTATATAATGAAATGGAAAGATAAGTGATCCAATCAAGGGTTCTAAATGATTATTTAAAAGGGAACTGAAACTTTTGTTCAGTAAATGGATTTTTGGAAATGAAAATGGTTTATATTGTTTTGAAAAGAGTTGATTATGTTATTGTGGAGCTTAAAGCTCAGAACCCTGATTCCTGAAATTATTGATCATATGAATGATTCCATATCTTGAAATACTGTTGCTTTCCTCTATCGAAAGATCTATTTTGATCCTATAATGATTTGTGTTGAATGTCGGCGTTCATCCTGTTTCGAGCCTTGTTTCTTGAAAGCCCAACTATTCTTCGGATACCTTTCCTTACCTCAAAGAAAACAAAAATAAATATATGGAAATCTGCCACCTAGATTAGCCAGAGTAGAATGCCCTAGTTTATTCAAAGTATATTGAGATTTGATATTGTAGAACTGCTATATAGTTACTTGCTGAGTTTTATACTCATTGTTTTGTCTTAATCTAACCATGGCAGTTAAGCAAGAAGATGGTCAGGCTTAGGCGCACTGCTCGTAAGAGCGTACCTGGTGGTCCCTACCGTGTTGAGGGCTTCCAGTTGTCAGAGCAGGTAGTACAGGTTATGAGTGAGCTCGCGCCTAGTAAGAGGTGTTTAAAGATACAATGGGTTATCTGTCGGTTCCCAGCCGGAATCGATACTGATTATTTAATAATATTTTGGGTTTGTAAGTTATATTCGGTGATTGGTAGTTGTAATCTTGTCTCATACTTTATCCTGGTGATCCTGTTAGTAGTTAATCGGGGTTTATGCATATTTAATTAATAGACTAGAGGTGTGTGAGTCCTCATTTCCTAACCCCGAGATTGAGTAAATAGGTCGATTGATATTATTATAATTAAGTTGAAGAGATATATTATTATAGATATATTTATTCTCTTTTATCTTCTCTGCACTATTGGCATATTTATCTCAAATTTAGTCTAGGGGGACATGTAAAAAGGCTGGCAGCTAAAAGAAGAAACAAACTAGCTGAAAACAACAAAAGGAATACTGACCCTACACCATAATGATGGCTCTGAAATTATTATTCACTGATTTATAAACCAACAAAGCTGTGTGACAAAGATATACACGTTCCCACCAACATGCAGACACTCTACTAATCTACTTCCCTTAGATATGCTAACTCTTTTGTATACATGCTACTCAATTCTGAGTTCTGCCCCCCCCTGATTTTTACCACCCCTTCCTGCATCATAATTCATGCACGTGAACTAATTAAGAACACAAGAGTCGACCTTAACACGAAAGCATGGCCGGAACCCAGAGGAAACGAACCTAGGCTGAAGTCCCTACGGAGCGAGAAATTTTAATAGAGATTGTTTTTAATCCTGATTTTTACCTCTTGCTCCCGAATTTTGAAAAGGAATGAGAGCGGGTAGAGGGGAAGTTCGTGCTCCCAGGTTTAAAAAGAATGAAAATAAGCGGTAATGAATGTAAATTTGACAAATTTTCACTCCAAAAATGAGATGAAAATACTTTACATTTTTATCACTTGCTTCATTTCCTTTATAAAACTCAGAGCAATGCCTTAGTTAATTTGTCCAAACACTTACTATTACAGCTCGTAGATCAAATCAAGCATACTCAGTATATCTCACTCGAGCTGGGATACAAGGACGATGAGATTTAACCCGAAATCTTATATTATTCGATTTTTATTCTAACGAAATCATTTGTTGAGCTATCTAGGTAAGGAGTGTTGGAGTGTATAGTTGACATACTCTAAGAGGGAGATGTATATAAGGAAAATGGTTTGGTTGTTGCAGAAGAATAAGTATTGTATGCATGAGAGTAGTATACAATAACTGATGCTAGGTTGGCCTTGCATGTGTTTTACAACTCCATCTGCATACGAAAGAAATGTTGGTCCACTGCTACAAGGATAAGTTTGTCTTGATCTAGAATGTGTGTTTAAGTATGTAGTGCAATATACATTGCTCCTTTCATTACCTAGGAGGCTAGGGCCATTGTTCATTTATAAGCTCACAACCATCCCTACCTTCCAATTGATACATTCATTCATTTCAATTGTATCTCAATAGCAGTTGTGAGTAATTGGAACGAGCCACCATAGCAGTATAAATTATAACGGTTTTTCTGTAATGTGGGCATACAATAAATACAATCGTCTATAATTTTAGTTTGTTTTGATTGACTAATACTTTTTAATAATGACTTTGATTGACAACACTTTTTAATAATGATAGATCCCGCATTCACAACAACTATATCAATCGAAATATTTTAAACTTATAAATTTTAGTATTTAACACGTGTCCACGAACACACATCAGACAACTTATAAAGAGATCCTGAAAATTGGACATGTAATCTATGGTAAAGCCTTTATTTTTTTAGGTAATTTTGTAATTAGGTAGTAAAAACAACATTCTTAGCCTTCATTGATTACGAATAAAATCAAAAAAGGCGGATGAATCATATTCCCTCCGTCCCAAAATGTTTTTCACATTTTGACTTTTTGTATAGTTGATTGTAAGCGATTGACTACTAATTTACGTCTAATCAGTAATCTATAAGATCAAATATAGTCATGAGTGATTTTGTTGGATTCGTATTTATAAATACTTTAATATAATAAAATTTTTATATTTAATATTAATACAAAATTAAAGATATTAACAATAAAAAATATGCATTGGTAAACGTGTCCAAAATAAATAGGAAACGTTTTGAGTAACGGATGGAGTAACGGATGGAGTACGTGTTACTCACATTCTACTAGTAGTCACATAGCAGTAGTTGGAGCATGTGCACAAGTGCATTGTATTGCGTGCTCAAACGGTGGTGTGGTAAGTTTATTGTGAATGTTGCTTTCTGTTTATTTTCTTGCCACATTTGGTGTACTTTTGTCAAAAATAGATATGAGGAATAAATAGGTCACAGGACTACAGCAGCAGAGGCAACTGCATATTTTATTACTTACCAACACTTTTTCTTATCTTTCGTTCAGTTTTAAAAATTTTACTAAATATTGTTTTTTAAGTTTGTCAGTGGTTTTATTATTTTTTCAAAATGTTTATAAAAATACGGCATGCAAGCAAAACTAACAAATGCAATTTTTTATGTTTTATAAATATAACTGAATTTTTTTACTACATTCGAGATTGTGTGTGATTGTATTCGAGATTATATCGAATTGCAAAACCGTACTTATATTGTTCTTCTTTAGTAAAATTGCTCTTTTTAATATGTTAAATTTGAATTCATATTATTATTTAATGTTAACTAATTTTTTTTTTTAGAAATATACAGTTAAATAAATCAGTTAATGTAAAAATAAAAAATGGTTAAACTAAAATTATTCTTTAACTCTCATGCCACAAATATATATTAAGTACATGATTTAAAACACAAATAACATATTGATATATTATTATTGAAGTGTGCGTGCTAATAGTTAGGCTATAGTTCAATTCATATTAACAATATTTAATTAAATATAATAAATAAACAAATAAATTTATAATTTCACATCGATAAAATATCTCACTAATTTTATATAAATTCATAGGCAAATTTGCAAATTTGCATCAATAAAAATATCTCATTTTTACCCATGTGTGTTATTATATATAAACGAGATCATTTTAAAAATATGAATATTTATATATCGCGTCTAAAAACTAAAGTAGCTCACTAATTGCAAATTTGACTCAATATGATCATCAATTAACTTAATTTGATTATTTCGATAAAGTCAAAAACTAAAATTACCCAAAATTGAGAAATGGTAATGTAGGATGGTAGAGCTCGTTTTGGCTTTGGGTTTCAATATATTTACTAAGTAGTAGATATTGTTAATTTTTATATTATAAAAATTTTATTATTTTTGGAAAATTTTGAAATTTAAAAAAATTGGATGGAACAACCCAAAAAAGAAAAATATAAAGAAATAGTTGGGACAGAGGGAGTAGAATTTTATATTTGGTTCACGGAATTATGATGAAATCTCATTTTGATTCACCCTACTTGAGTTATTTTTGAGATTTTGAAGATTAAAAATGAGAATATATCATAATTTCGTTAGAAAAATAATAAATTTTAATAACCATGTTGAAGTTCTTCTGTTAATATTTTTCGATTTTGACTAATTTCAGTTGTCGACTTTAAGTAAATAATTAAATTAATTTAATTGATAATCATTTAAAGTCAAATTTACAGTAAATAACCTACTTAAATTTTTTTAACGTAATTAATTATCTACTTAATATTTAACCCATAAAACTTTTTTATCTTCCAAAGTGTGAGCTTTGAGAGAAAACTTTGAAACTTGTCAAAAAGAAAAAGATATAAACATTGAGGAAAATGTTTGAGAAAAAGATATAGAAAAACATCTGATGATGATACCCTGGTCAAAGCAGAAGTCTTTTCACAGTCAACTTATACAAATAATCTTTACATTTCAAAACAACCAAACCGCTAAAACTATAAACAAAAGAGCCTCACGACTCACGAGAGACATTTAATACTCCTCCAACTAAAACAACCACCACTATCTTGCACTGTTCTAAAAATCCCCGATTTTTTAAAAAATTTCTGATCAATTCTTAAAAAATATTTGGCTGTTTTATTTTTTGAAATCCGATTAATATTTATAAAATATTTTTGAATTATATATTTCATAATAAATAAGATAAATATATTAAATATTATTAAAATATTTAAATATATCCGATTTTTGTTCCGATTAATCCCTAATCGGTACCTAAACTGATTAGTGCCGATTACCGATTTTTACAACCTTCCACTAAATCCAGCAGTAGAAGCTGTTAGTAATTAAATAATTAATTACTCACATGACACAGTTATCGAGTTTAATCCAGTAAAGAGCCGACCGTTGGAAGCACTTTTCTACTTTCTTTAAATAACCTTGTTTTAGTATTCACTCTTTAATTCTTCTCACCATATTTCTTCTTTTAAAGTTGGTTGTGTAGATTTGTTGTTTTAAATATCTTGTTTTGCACTCAATGTTAAAGATTTTGTTTAATAAATACAAATCTATTATGATTTTTACAACGTTCTAAATTTACAGAATTCAAACTTACAGATATAGTTAGTTTTGAAAATACAAAAAATAACAAAATTTGCAATTCAAATTATTGCATTTATTGTTTTTAATCTACAAGTATCTACCAACGGCATGCTTGAAATCCAAGTGCAACCAAAATATATTTCAAAATCATAAAGCGAAAGTAAAAAATATTTTAATTAAACTTTTCTTTGCATTTTTTATACCGCTACACTTCAGAAATATACGCACAAATCTAGAGTATACAAACAAACTAAATTAAACCGAGAGTATATAAAATATTTTAATTAAACTTTTATTTGCATTTTTCAAAATTTTGCATTTTTTACGGAAATAATTTTTACGGGAAAATAATTAAAGTTCAACATTCTTTAATAAATTACATTAAAAATTTCAAACGGTAATTTTTTTTTACATAAATATTACACATGCATTGAACTTAATAATCAAAGTACATTTATTAAATTATGTAATTATGGATATAGTAAGATTTGAAATAGGATCCGAGGGAAACAAAAAACAAAACAAAGAAAAAAGTGACCGTTCCTCGAAATCTGTGCTTATTTGATCACTCACTCTCTCGAACTATTCAGACAAACAACTAAACCAACTCAACTTCATCTCTCATCCTATCTCCATTCTAAGTACAATAAAATTTCAAACACAAACACAGGCTTAAAGTTGTGTAATTCAAAGTTGTTGCAGCAACAATGGTTGCTGGTAAAGTGAAAGCAGCCATAGGCTTGACAAAATCTCAACCAAATCCACCGCCTTCACCTACACCATCGCCTAGTTCGGGGAAGGTTCAAAAAGGCGCGTCATTCTCACGCTCTTTTGGCGGATATTTTCCCCGATCCTCCGCGCAAGTGCAGCCTCGACCTCCGGATGTGAATGAGCTGATCCGGTTGGTCGAGGACTTGCGCGAGAGGGAGTCGAGGTTAAAAACCGAGCTGCTCGAGAACAAGCTTTTAAAAGAGTCGGTTGCTATTTTACCGGTTTTGGAAGGGGAAATTGCGAAAAAAGATTTTGAGATTGAGGTGAAAAATAAAAGGATGAATTTATTGGAGAGCGAGAACGAGCGGTTGCGACGGGAAGTGGAGAACTTGCGTTGCAAGTTATCGCAACAAACAGAGGAAAATGAGGAAAACATTAAAAATTTAGTTGATCAGGTTTCGGCATTGAAAAAAGCCGCACAATTCTCCGAAGAGATGACAATGTCACAACGATTTCAATCGAGCGGGGCGAAAAATTTGAGAAAAAGTGCGTCGCTTCTTGAAAATTATAATTTTAATAAAAATGAAATCGAGGTACAAAAATCGAAAGACAAAGCTGCACAATTCTCCGAAGAGATGACAGAGGTACCGGAAATAGTATCCGTTACCGCGAGATCTCGTGTTCCGAGAGTTCCAAAACCTCCTCCCAAACCTGCACTAATAATTCCGCAAACTAATATTACTTATGGTACTTTATTATCACCTTCATCGTCGACCTCTTCATCTTCTGGATCGCTTTCGGGGTCTGCAGATAGTGCATTGAGTGAAATGTCAGTGATTAAGGCACCTGCACCTACACCTCCACCGCCACCACCGCCGCCAATTAGGCCCGTTTTTAAGGTGCCTACTAAGTCTGCACCTGCACCGCCTCCTCCACCACCACCGCCAATGAAAGGAGCGAAGAATGGGGCTCAGAAGGTGAGGAGAGTCCCGGAAGTTGTCGAGTTTTATCATTCTTTAATGCGAAGAGATTCGAGGAGAGATTCCGGTAATGGGGCGGCGGCTGAAGTAGCAGCGACGGCCAATGCAAGGGATATGATTGGGGAGATTGAGAACCGGTCCACACATTTGCTTGCTGTAAGTTTCTTTTTTTTTACTGCTTTTGTTTTATTTTTTTACTGCATTATGGTTTGTGAAATGGACTAGACTTTGATGTTAGGTAAAATCTTTATTGGTACCCCTATAGATAATAAGACAGTGTTTAGATTTGAAAATCTTGATGGGGTAAAGCACAAGTTGTGGATTTTACTCAAGAGAAAAAGCTGGTGATTTTGACATTTCACTGATACATTATTGAAATGATTCCTGAAAAAAAAGGAAAAAAAATCTTTGGGCTAAGACTTGGGTAAAAGATTTTACTATTGAAAAGATGTGTGAGTCTTTGTAATTTTGTGTTTTTGTTAATTATGTTTAAATTTGATTTAGTGGACATTAAGCTTCTGAAGTGCAAATAGATTAGTGATTGTTTATATGTAATTTACAAGTTTTTCGATGCATTAGATTTTTAAGGATACGAGTAGGGGATTCGGAGAGGGTGAAAATCGGAATTTAGACCTCATCTTGCATTAAGAGCAGTTTTGACACTCCTGATTAACATGTTGGTGTTTTCTAATTACAGATTAAAACAGATGTGGAGACACAAGGTGATTTCATTAGATTCTTGATCAAAGAAGTTGAGAATGCTGCTTTTACTGATATTCAGGATGTTGTGCCTTTTGTGAAATGGCTTGATGATGAGCTATCTTACTTGGTAACCTCTTTTGACTCAAACTAAAGAATTGGCCAATTGAAATGGTTTTTAGACATGAATTATTTATAATCGAGAATGATTCTTATTGGCAGGTTGATGAGAGAGCAGTGCTTAAGCATTTTGAATGGCCGGAGCAGAAAGCTGATACGCTTAGAGAAGCGGCATTTGGGTTTTCTGATCTAAAGAAGCTGGAATCTGAGGTGTCCTCTTTTAGAGATGATCCTCGACAACATTGTGCTCCAGCCCTTAAGAAAATGCAAGCCTTATTTGAAAAGTATGTTCACATGTTTCTAGAATGGTTGTTGTTATTTGACTTGGTGCGTGATAATCGTCTAATTTGTACTAACCTAGTGGATGGTTCTGCTTGCAGATTAGAGCATGGAGTCTACAACCTGTCGAGAATGAGAGAATCAGCTGCAAATCGATATAAGGGATTTCAAATTCCAATGGACTGGATGATGGATACTGGTTATGTTACACAGGTATATACTCTAACTATCTAGATTGATTTAAAATTAAAACACAATTACTATTACGATACATTTTATCCTCTTTATGGTCCCTCTTCCCAATTGTTGCCTTCAAATGTGTACTGCATACAAGATTAGCAGGTAAAATCCACAAAGTTTATGGCTGTGTTATGTCTCATTAAGGCGAGGAGAAAATTAAAATCTCAAGCGTTTAATATGTCTCAATAAAATGAGACGATAGTTAAGTAATCGACATAATCACTTGTAACTGGAAATTGTAGTGCCATGAGTAGACCAATAATATGGCACGAGGCGTGGAGCCAACAAATTGGAATTTCATGAAGCCCACCTACCCTAGCTGTCACGGGGAGCCCTTGTGTTCATGTTAATACACAGAGGTGGTTTATTAGGTGGTCCTGTGAGGTGAATCATAATTGAGAAATCTCAGAAAAAGTTATAAAGAATTTTGAATGAGTTTACCATAGTAGGTGATTACTATATTAATTTCTTAATGCCAAACATATGTAAAATGTTTCCTGATCTATTTTGTCGATAGCTGGGATTATAAAGTTTGGGTCTTTAAATTGTTTGTCTTCATTACTTTCAATATCGAGGTAAGTGAGTAAATTTAGGTTTAGATCCTCAGGGTTGACCTCCTTTATCCATTTACATGGATCTAATTAGTATGCTGCTAATGTTAAATAAAAGAATAGCCCACATATGTAACATGGGCCTGTGTATGTCTGAGAGTCATATAAATAAACAGGATTGGGTAACTTAACCTAAATCCTAATCAATTCAATTATTCGGAAGTAGGTTTAAGAGGATAAGGTAGGTCAGAACAAAATATAACAGCATCTCCATGAATTTTCTTTTCCTTTTGCCTTGATTCCTTGAACTCCAGTAAAGGGATTGAAGGCGATACTGCTAGAAAATTTCCTTTGGTTCTGTGAAATTTGTTACATTTATTATATTTGGATGGTTGGATGGATGAGCAGAACTGAAGAGTTCAGAAATTCTTAAACTTCATTTTTGAAATGTAGCAAATTTAGACTCTCTGAAACACTGCAGTAATTTAAAATTGCAGATCTTTATGAAGCACCAACATTCTATAAGTTGCTTAGAAATGAAGCCCTTAATGCCACACCAACATTCCATAATCAATCTGTCATGCTTCATAATATCTCAACTAATAAACCTTACTGATAGAAATATGAAGATTGCAGTCACAAAGGGACAATATGCAGAAAATTTGGTCCCACTTAATTAAATACAAATACCATGATATTATTGGTCTTTATGTTGTGTCATCATGTTTTTATGTTATATGCTTTGTTCGATTAATAATGTTTGACATTTTAAGAAACAATGTCTAATAAT
The DNA here is from genome assembly GCF_009905375.1 of Apium graveolens. Lineage (NCBI taxonomy): Eukaryota > Viridiplantae > Streptophyta > Magnoliopsida > Apiales > Apiaceae > Apium > Apium graveolens. The sequence goes on from NW_027418732.1 coordinate 48,506, forward strand.
TGCATATATTGATGGTTCCAGATTAAGCTAGCTTCTGTGAAATTAGCCATGAAGTACATGAGAAGAGTGTCTGCAGAGCTTGAAAATGTTGACGGTGGCCCTGAAGAAGAAGAATTGATTGTTCAAGGTGTAAGATTTGCCTTCCGTGTACATCAGGTAAATGGCTTTTTCCGAACATGTCTTACTGTTCTTGCATTGTACACTCGTTATTCGAGTTGATTATGGTTTGTTGCTGATGTTTTTTTCTTTTTCTGGAATTTTTGCAGTTTGCGGGTGGTTTTGATGCAGAAACAATGAGGGCTTTCGAGGAGCTGAGGGATAAAGCAAGATCATGCCATATACAGTGCCAAAGCCAACAGCAAAAATATACATGTAGGTCTACAGCTTGCTAAAGAATCTGCAGCATACTCAGCTTCAGTAGCCCCCACATTTTGTTGTAAAGATAGACATATTTAATAAAAACTTGTACAAATGATAACTGCCATTAGGCATGTTATTTCCTAAAGTAGATTAACAATCGAAAATTTGGGATGCAACTAATTTCTTAAAGCAACATATAATAGGGTTTATTCATTTTGAATGGTATTGATTCAACTAAGATCAATCTAGGAAACCCTCACATCCTCCAAAATTCCCTAGATGTCGTCGAGTAAGTGCAATATGTTTTCTTCTTGGTATCTCAGTGGTCGGATAATCTTGATGCTCGGTGATATCCAAATTGTGATCTCGCTGAATTACCAAATGCTTTGCTAGGTAGATAATTTTGTAAAAGTATTTTCTCAGAAATGCTCAACTTTCAATGCCCAAAAAGTAGTGCAGTCTTTGGAAGAGTTGGCAGGAATCTGTCTACTTGATTTCCTCCGGCCAAAAACCATGACCTGATATCGTGCATTTTCTATAAATTACTAGATTTCTTGGTAAACCGGGAGGGGGAGTGATTCACATTCCGTCTTGAGGGGTGAGGGAAACGAGCCTTGCCATAAGCTATCAAAGAATCATCGTTATAATGTATTGATGTCGCGGAAGACTAACATGCTCAATCTAATGTATTTGATGCCGCTGGTGAATGAACTGATGAATGCACATAGTAAGTGTAGCTAATGTTACTTGCTAACTATCAAGGTCCTGCTTGATGTGTCTCTCTTCTAAAAGCATTCAAACAAACTTGCACAAACCAGCATCACCAAAACAAACTTAGAAATCATATTCTGTTCTTATTTCATTTCTAAGCAATTAAATTTGCTTGATCAGTAACTTTACAGTTGATTCTTCTATCCCTATTCTGCCGCAGCAGCCATAAGCAATTACTTATCTTCCAGACCAATAATTACACAATTGATAGTGGTATATTGAAACATATAAAATTTTGATAATAAAAAGGAAACTGAACAATCTATACTTTTGTTTCATATATCTGTCTGTATGTTCACATTACCAGAGCTGCATATAGAAGTTGATTCCAGGTATCAGGCAATCCAGGAAGGCACCAGTGGCTGCAATCAACTCCAGAATGACCGCCACTATAAGCCGATGGATGACCATCTTTCCTTAGCTGGGAAAGTGTCGTGATGTCGAGTAGGTAAACTTTTTTCTTCATTGAATTCAGTACTTTCTTCAAAATAAGAGACTCTGCAGGTTCACCTGCCGGATATGTTGAACCTGTTAGTGGCCCTAGCTCCCCGTAGCAACTCTTTGAAGCTGAACTCCACTCCTTACCCCTGTAGTTACATGATTTTCATTATGTTACTCATCCTGTGATGTAGCATATGTATGATCTAATGGTATGTAATTCAATAGTTTTGGAAATCACTTACTGATAATGTGTTGGAGAAATCCCTTGAAAGAAAACTTTAGTTTTAGAGGGGTCAACGTTCTGATCAACCCATCTAGCCCATGTGCTTAGTCCTTTGTAAAATGCTGTTAAACGGTCCATGTCTTTTTTCACGGTGGTTCCATCTTGGATATAGTCCCATCTGAAATGGAAATCCGCATAATTATCTTGCTCAAGAAACTTATAGAGAGTCTGAACATACAAAAATGAGGTCATGAATATTACGGTTGAGAATTTCCTGTGTGAGTCCACCAGTGCCAGGTGTTAAATATAAGCATATCTGCATCCCTCCAAGCATTTCCTCCCATAATTGAATCCAATTTCAAAACAGTCCCAATACTTTCTCGCACCATGTCTACCAAGTAAACTGAATGATATAGCAGTATTGATACTCCATAGTCCTGCATATTGTGCAGGACTATAAGATCAAGATTCAATACTTGTTAATAGGACCTTTGGTCATACGAAATACAGAATTCATGAGTTTTGTTCATTTACAAATAAACTATGTGCATTTTTTAACATCTCACTCACGTCACCGAAGCTAAATGCATTTGTTAATGCAAAAGTTAACTTATAAAGATGATCCGTTGATAGCCTAGTGACAAGACTCATTCACCCTCTCCTATTCCCCGAAGGTCATGGATTCAAATTCTCACCCGCCCTCCCATGTACTAAAATATCTAATGCCTCGGAAAATCTTTAATACGCCAAAAAGGAAAGGGAATATATGCAACCAATTGTTGTTCACATTACTGAGTCCAACAAAAGCAACCCTAAAGAAGTTGCAATGTACATGAAGTTCAAGATGCAGCCACCTAAATAAAAGAACTTTTTCATATTGTTGGTTAGATAGAGAGCCTTCAAGTTTCAGATGACATCTAATGTTATAAATGTGATAGTTGAACAATAACATTCTTAGACACATGATTTGGAGTACAAAAATTCTTGGTGGATACGACATCTTTTGCAGAACTGTTGAGAGTTGTTCACTAACATGCTTTTTGGCTTTTTCTATACAATGACAACTAATTATAGCCTACTAATTCTGACAATTATAGTTATATTAGTCTAAGATTTATTAGAAAAAACTAAAAGTAGTAACTTAAAGTGTTTTTTTACTATCAGTTATGTTTTTGTTGCTAAATCTTTACCATCATTTTGCAACAAGTATATGAGCAGCTTCTAGGAAAAATGTAATGATAGGACTACAGGAGAAAGATAAGGTGAGAAAAAATAGATTAAGACATATCAATTTCAGTTTCAAGTTGTCATGTAACAGTCATGTTCAAGAATGTTCAGTCAAAGAAACTTAAGCTTTACATCCAGATGATGATCATAAGAACCTTCTGTTACTAACTGAACAGAAAAGTAGGGACTGTACAATAATTGTATAGGAAAATGACAGTTTCTTCAATATTCTTTGCAAATAATTTAGGTTAATTGCTTTGTAAGGTATGATTATGTATTAGATGTGTACACTAATCACATTATGGCAACTAATATCACAATTTAAGCTTCATTGATGATATATTTGTAGTCTTTTTCAAGTTTAATCACTACAACTCCGAAAGTGAGTGGTAGTCTCATTCTCAAACAGCCTGTTTGCAGATGTTCCTGAATTTTGTTGGATTACAACATCGAGAGAAAATTTTGTTACTTTACACGACATGCTCATACGTTTTCCGGTCTAATTTAAACTCAGGAGCCACCGAGTAAATTTTGGGAAAATGTTATTGGGCAAGAAAAACAAAAACATGTGTTCATCAAAAGGAGTATTGGAATCAACAAAAGAAAGTGCAGAAAACAGGAAATTTAAAAAAAAAAAAAGCTTCTCAAAAGAAAGAAACTGACAGTTTCTTGCTACAAGTAATAACAAACAATAAAGAATAAGACAGTAACTGAAAGGAAAACATAACACACTTTACTAACCTCAAAGGTTACTGATGAAATTAAGTTTGTTCTAACATAGTTGGTTCTTGAATTTGGCACCCACTCATGAACCATACAACACAAAGATAGCCACTCGTTCAAACTCAGTGAGTCACCCACAAACATTATCTTCTTTCCACTCCATCTCTTCAGAAAATCCAATCCATTAAACCTGTACATTTTATGTCAAGCTTCTATTTATATCACTTTGCATATTTAGAATCTTTACTTCTATAGCCAAAATATACATAAAACACACTCAAACACCTTCTTATGTAAAGTACTCATTAAATGGTACCCAAAATGGAAAATTCTTGCACAAAATCCACATACTCAAGTAGTCTAACACACCACACACACACAATCTACTAAATTACCAAAATCTCACATAAAAACATAGTGAAACACCATAGTAACACAATCAGTGGCGGAACCAGAATTTCAAAATATGCAGTAATAACACAAAAACACACACAACACATAGTAACACATACGGTGGCGGAACCAGAATTTCGAAATATACATTAATAACACAAAAACAAAAACACACACATATAAGGTATTACTAAAACACCATAAAAACACACACAGAGAAACATACCTGGGCAAATTACAAGAATCAGGTTGCCAAGAGTACTTGAGATATTCTCTATCAGGGCGGCCAAATTTAATGCAATCAAATTCAGGGTCAATAAAAGGACAACTTGAAGATTGATAAAGAGGGTAAGAAGAATCAACAACCCAATGTCCTTGAAACAAATTGCATGTCAATTTCTTACCTCTCAAACTAGTCTTATTATACACACTCTGTTCTGTTCTCACAACAAGAATAAGAAACAGAGTCAATAATATCAACAAAGCTAAGTTGTAACAGTTTCCCATTCTGCTCTAAAAGGTGCATGTAAAGACAGAAGACCACTGCATAAAAGTTTTGTAACACCCTCACCTCTTATTTATACACACCAGCAGCCAGCTAAGCACCCACACATATTAATATAAATGTACATGCAACATATATGTATAGGCAGTGGAAACCTAAACTCCTAATGACCCAAAACTCACATATTTAATAACATGACGTTTATTTCTTTTCGTTTCAGGTTCGGGTTCAATTTTTGTTCACCTGAATTTTTTTAGAATAGAAGCTTAAATAAAAGGCACACAAGCCTAGTAATAACATACCAGTATGGAAATTTATGTTAATTATTCGTATCAACTGAAATTTCGAATTTTAATAAAGAAATTTCTGGTTCCGCAACTGCGAGTATAATTTAGGGGAGTGGGATGGTAAATAAAACATGGAATGTGATGTTTTATGTGAGGGAGGTGAGTGCATGTGTGTGTAGTGACATGACAGAGTTGTGAACTTGTGAATGTAGCAGACTGATAGTCTTTGTTGGGAGTAAAGAAATGGTAAAGAGTGACATGCAATCTTGGATTATTCTACCTTGTTCTTGCTGTCTTGCTGGCAAGTCACGGAGAGCAAATGTGAATGTGTAACATGAATGAATGTGTACGTTTCACTTCCACAAATCATGCACCTCTCAAACAAATTTCTTTAATCTTGAAATTCTATGAGGATTTAGGAAGACAATATTAGCCTCGTCACTTGACCCCTAAATGTATTTTAATCATTATAATAATCATGAAATCTTAGACATTTAATTATTTAATTTTATTGCGATAATCAAAATTTGACATCGTAATACGATTAATCTTGAAGAATTTGACAGTACTGTCGTCTTTGAACGCTTTTAATAATCATGACATTTTATACATTTAATTACAGAGTGATAAATTTTAATATTTAATATCTTAATACGATTAGTCTAAAAGAATTACACCGTAAAATCATAGCCAAAGCAGCCTTCATTGAAACCTTAGTTCTCCCGCCGGCCTAAACTCTGATATCATGTTCACTAACCATCTCATTTAAAACCTTAAGATGTCCGAAGAAGGCCCCAATAGAATCATATATTTAACATTATCAAACACAAAAAAGAAAAGAATGATAAAATGTTCATAATATATGCATGTTAAAGTACTGGGGATAGGACCATATCATAGCCAAAGCAGCCTTCATTGACTACCTATATATCCTGCTGGGGACAGTTCTAAGATGTTGTAATAATCTTATCATTTTAGACAAGTTGTGTGAGCTATATATTAATGTTATAATCTTAAATTATGAAAGACTCATTTGAAAAACAATCCAGTGTTTCAGCTGGTAGCCTCTATCTTATTGTTCCTTCACTTGCAAACCACACAACTCACAATTGCAAAATCCGGTGCAGAAATGGTCACATGATTAAAACTCCAAGTTAATCGTATTATTATATTTATTTATTTATTTATTGATGGCACACGTACATCATGGATCGAACTCTTGATTTTCCGTAAGTAATTACAAGAGTTCAATCACTACAACAACACTTCGTTGCCGCAAAAAATTACAAGAGCTCAATCATCTATACTATTATATTAAAAATGAAATATTAAAATTTTGGTTTTTGATCATTGATCACTCAATATAGAGTGGTCAGATCAAATTGATGAAAACCGTTAGATATAATTTTAAAAATTATTATTCAAGTTAAATGAGATCAAATTCTACAAGTAACATATTATTAAATTTATAATATATAATGATAAAAACGACAAGTTATATCTAGTATATTATTATATCTGTTTTTAACATATATCGACTCAATCAATTATTCGGTATATATAAATACAACATTCGATCTCTATACCGTTTATCATATATACTATAGCAAATCATCTGTCCAATCAATTAATTGGAACGCTAAGCCATAATACATTTGCGTATACATGAACCTAATATTTTTATATGTTTGTAATTTCGTATAAACATAAAAGAAAAAGAATTGGTCCTACACACTAGGATATGATTCAATTAGGGCACTAATAATACAACTTGTTAGCAAATTGATGTCTACTTCTATTTTGGAGTTTCTTAATTACATATTCGTAATTAGGTGATATGATCATCTCTCATAACTTTAATTGATAAGATTCTTGACCATATTAAAGATGGTTTTATAATTGGTTTAGTCAAATAACTAACAACTTTTGTTAAAGCTTATTGGAAACGAAAGTGTCAAGAACCTATAATCACATCAATACGACAACCCATTACTCATTAATTATTTTGTAATTAATTCTTTTGATAACTCAAACATGTTGAGACTACGAAATACTATTATTTTAAAGATTAATTAATTTTGATTAATATTTGAAAATTATTTATTAACTGAATTACTAGTAGAAGCAATTGGTATTGAAGAGTATAAAATCACAATCAAATATGGTTTAAGTATTGGACTAGAGAGCAAGTCCAACAATATTCTAAACTAAAATTTAAGATATTTGATATAAGTGAATGCTATTATAATATTTTAGTAATATCTTAAAACACTTCGATGTCTTATTTTTAAGGTATCACTATGCATGTCCTATCTCATTATATTAATAAAAAAATAAATTCCCTCTTTTTTAACGTGTCTCTTCTCCCTCGCCTTTTCTCTTGTCTCAAATTATAATTCAAATATATTACTATTTTAATAATAAAACATAATTATAAGGTATAATATTGGATTTAATATACAAAACTTATATCTTAAATTATTAGATATAATTTTTCTTTATAATATACATAATATTAATTTGGACAATATTGTTGAACTTATTCTGATACTCATGTCAACTATTCCGAAGGTCGTGAGATATTTGGAGGAGGTGTGATAAGTAAAAGATTAAGAACCCATAAAAATGTAAAAGACACATGTATGAAATTATTAAAAATATATTATAAAAATAACTCCAACACAAGTTAAGTATTACGCAAAAATTGATGGAATATATCTACTATATTCAGTGTTGTAAAAAGCGCAAATCGGACCTAAGCGGTGTGGTCACCTTTTAGCGCATAAACGGTAAAACGGACGCTTAAGCGGTTTTAAAAGCGGACCATTAATTGGATTATAAATAAATAAATGTATATACATATATATTAAAAATAAAGAATATTTTTTGAATAAAGAGATAACGTCCACATATTATAATAAACCAATAAAATGATCATTCACAAAATCATAATTAACATAAAAAATACAAGTAACATTTAAAAATATCAAATTACACCTCTTTTAAAAATAACATTTTTCTTTTTCTAATTATTTTTAATTCCAATTTAATTTGGTCAAAATCCGCTTAAACGGTCAAAATCCGCTTAATTCCGCTTAAAGTCGCTTAAACCCGCTTAAATTTTACTAAACGCTTAACTATCCGATTTTGCACTAATCGAAACGTTTTTACCTCCGATTCCACTTAAGCCCCCGCTTAAGCGTCCGCTTAATGCGCTTTTTACAACACTGATTATATCTCGAAATTATGACATACTAAAAGTCTAAAACTGATGTCATGACTCATGCGCAAAGCTTATTGCACAGCTTAATTGACGATTCGAGTTAGGAGAATTATATTACCGACAAAATAGAAAAAAAAATTATATCATGTTAGTATTATATTCAGTAACCAGTTAATTTAAAAGTTTAAGATATTATCTATTATCTATAAGCCTGAATGTACTCTTTAACATGTCACAAATCCAGACCAAGTACTCTTCATGGACAAAATCGGTACAACAGATTTTAGATTTTTATAAATATTGTTAAACAGTACTTTCTTCGTCCCTCCAAGTCCTTTATTGTAACAGTCCGCACTTCCGGACTATTAATTCTAAATTAAAACTAATTTAAAATATAATTTATTAATCAAAAAAATCTATTACAAATTCTAAATCAAAACTAATTTAAAATACAATTTATTAATCAAAAAAATCTATTACAAAGGTGATTATTACAAAAGCGCAGCTAACGGAAGCCCAAAAGTCAATCAACTTCAAATTCTAAGTCCTCGGACTTGAATGCTATCCAACTTGAATTCTTAAACGAACCTGAAATTGCAAGTAATGAGCTATACAGCCCAACAAGTACAAATTGACTAACTATTTAACCGGAAAACAATGGGTGTTTTAATAAAACGATTTTTCTCAAAACAATAATAATTTTGTAAAATATTTTCTAAAATAAATCCAACCCAAAGTTTTATATTTTAAAAATTCAGAATTTAAAACAGAACAGAGCATATTTTATAACAGATTAGAACAGAACGAAACAATAATTCTTATAAATACCACAGTCTTGATCTACGGCCACACTTTGCCAGTAGCCGGCATCTTATTCTTATTCTCATATACCACACTTTGCCGGTGGTCGGCATCTAAATTTCAATAATTACGCGCCCTTAATAGTTATCTAAGTTGCACACTGGTGCGCCTATTAAGGGTATCTAAGGTTAGTTCCGGAACTATAGCGTAAATTACGAACGGGTTCGAAAACGTAGAGATTGGGTTTCAAAAGATTCTCGTATCTTATTTCTTATACAGTTCGAAACAGAATTCTTATATCTTATACGAAATCAAAGACATAATTGAAATATCTTTACCGAAAATTCAAACTAAGTCAAAAGGTACTTACCCCAAAGCCTGGTCAGATCTGAATATAGCCTTTTTGACCCTCTAGCCGACGTTATTTTGAAAAATACGAAACACGAAAGTTGTAGATAACGAAAAGATCTTTACGAAAAGTCCAGGATCACTGAATTCCGACTTACGGTGAATTTTCTACGAATTTTACAAGACTGCTGATTTTTATGGCTAAAAGCCCTACGAATTTTAATAATTAAAACGAGGAAGACGAATATGATCTATTTATAAGGATACAAAACCCTATATCTTAACCTACAATTTATCCATATTAGAATCTGATCCAAATTCTAGGCCAATTAATCTAATTCAATTTTAAAATCCTAGTACTTATCTAATTTTAATCATTTTTATTATATTATTCTATTATTAATCTACTTTTAAAAATTACGGGATATTACATTTATATTGGGATATGTGGGATCGGCACGCATTCTAAAACTCCCGAAAAGTATAGTTTCCTAAATGATTTTAAATATTTTTTTAAATAAAAGTATAATATTTAATTTTTTATACAGAAAAAGAAAATTTTAAAATACATTATAGAATTATATTTTATAATAGCCTTAAAATACGTGACAAACTTAAGTAAAAGATATGTAAAGAAATGAGTGGAACGGAGAGAGTACTTGTCAGCCGAAGATATAACAAAAATTCAAATAATTTAATTTGTAGATCAAAAAGTATTTAAATTTAAATATAAGATAAATATTGGCTGATGATACGAAGCACCTGTAAAGGGTGTACCTAATTTCATGATAATCACATGAAAGGTATTAATAATGTGAGAGTTTAACAATTAAATGTTTTACATCAAATGTGTAATCATCTTTGTGGAGGTAGCGCCTATTATCCTACAACTGGGGCCAAGCTATTTTTTTAGAGTTCACATACGTTTTAAGTCGATCAATCATGGCTCCGTCCAATTTATAGCAGATTTACATGTTTAATTCATACTAGCTTAGCTTTGTACCCGTGCCATGCACGAGATAATTATAGTTTTTTTGAATATTTATTATCTATTTAACTAATTTTTTAATAAAATAAGTTTATTCCCTAGATAAATTTTATGTTCTTCATTAATAATGTATTTTTCTAAAAAATTGTATTTTTTGTACTTATATATTTAATTATTATTGTAGCATTATATGTGACATTGATAATGAACTAAGCATCCGTTCCAGTTTGTCTCTGTCACCCCATGTGCCTCTGTCAGCTTATGAATTGTCACTATCAACTGCTAATGAACTAAGCATCCGTTGAAGCTTTCATCCGTTGATGCATTATCCGTTGAGGCTTTATCCGTTGAAGCTTTATTCGTTGATGCATTAACAGTTGAAGTCTTTATCCGTTAAAACACTTATCTGTTGATGGATATTATCCGTTGAAGCTTTATAAACATCCGTTGAAGCTTTGTTTCTTATCCGTTGAAGGTCTTCAATATCAGTTGATACTTCTTCACTTATACAAAATTACAAGACATGAAATATTTACAATTAGTCCTCCTATTTGCATATCCGCTAGTAGTCAACATGACTGATAATTTCCTACAACATCTAAGAATTACAACTTGAATCCAGAGAATGAAATGTGCTACAATACTAAACTTATTGCTAAGTAAAGCTACTCCTTCAACGGATAGCCAAGATGGTCTTATCTGTTGAGGCTACAAACACTAGATTTCTACTTAAGTGTTTTGTTTAACTTATCATCAAACTAATACACATATTCCTAACAATCTCCCCCTATTTATGTCTACTAGAACTGTAGGCATAAATTTGGGTTTAGGTTGATGATAACAAAACACTTGACAAATATATTAACTATAATAAAGCAGAAATTCAAAAGTGCTGCAAAAATGTGTATGCTGAGATGGAATTGATGAATTACATTGTTTCCAAGGGTGCTCCTTTAGCCTGAGCAGATTAATTTATTTTCCTTTGATCCCTTGTTTTCTTTCCTAGCCTCCTGTCATTCTCCTCTATTTGAAGTTGAAGTTGTCTGTAGAACTCAGCTTCATCTCCTTCATTGATGTCCAACTTAGATTGCATATCCTTGAGAGTTTCATTTCTGGCAATCTTCAGCTGATCTTCAAGTCTGAAAAATCTTCTGACTCCTTTGTTGTCTCTGAACTCCATCAACCAATGAGGTGATTTGTGAACTGTAATTCCTCTTTCTTGAATGAGTAATGTTCTAGGCAAGGCATTGGGCTCCCACCAAGTTTTCCTTATGTTGGCAATCTTGTTGAGAATCTCAGTTTTGGTAGTCCTGGTAAAGCCAGAATCCCTTTGTATGGCTGAGTAGACTCTAACCAAGGTAGAGTAGCCTTCATTTAGAATCCTGTAGAGAGGCCAAGTTCTTTCCCCACTTCCTTTGTATTTGAACACTAGTCTTTCTGGTAGTTGTCTGTAGGCAGCTATTCCCCATACTTCCTCCAGCTCATCCAGATAGAGTTCAATGTCTGAAAATTCTTTTATGTCACAAATGTGAACATAATCATCCTTAGAGGCTTGTGGCTTAAGTTTAGGCTTCTGAGTGAATTTGATTGAGGTTTTAGGAGGTGTTGATTTGATTCTTCTTTTCTGCTTCTTTGATGGTGGAGAAGAGGTTAAGAAGGTGGGAAATTTGATGGTGTCCCAATCAATTGGTTCCTCCTTAGGAATGATTGTTTCACCATGAATTTTATGAAGGGGTCAGGCACAATGGGTTCAGGAATAGAAAGTAGTGGTTTGGATTTTGATTGGGTTTCTTCAGTCTCATCTATCATCTTTCTCTTTGCATTGGCCTTCTTTCTGTTTTCTTTCTGCCACTCCTCTATTTCCTTACTTCTCTCTCCCTCATCATCACTAAGCATATCCCCCATACCTACATCTTCACTCTTGTCTTCAATTTCTTTTTTTTCTTCAGCTTGACTTGACTTTAGCTATTTTTCAAGCTTTGCTTGTGCTCTTTTGTCAGCCTTTAGCTTTTTGACTTCTTCCTTCAACCTTCTGGCTTCTTCCCTCTTGACTATTGGGAATTTGGGATGTCCTTGCATCACACAAATGCTCTTTCCCTCTCTAAAGATAATAGCCATGTTCCTCCTTTCAACCACATCCATGGTCTCTTTGTGCTTTATGATACTTCCACCCAAAACCTTGTCTTCATCAGGCTTTGGAAGAGGAAAATCCACTTCTTTCATCTGAGCAAGGCTTAGAGGATTCTTTGTAGAGTCCTTATTGGATCTGTTGTTGGGCTTGAGAACCATAGGTTTCAGATTCTTGGAAGAAGTCTCTCCAACCTTATTCCTCCTTACTGGCTTGAGCTCCATAATAATTGGTTCCACCTTTGTGCTATGCTTCACAGATTGTGATTTAGAAGTTGTAGAACCAAAAATTTGTTGCATCTTTTCATCAATTTTCCTCCTTTGCTCTTTGACTTGCAATTCAGCTGCTGCTATCTGGATTAGATCAATTCCATCAAGCTTTCCTTTGATTTGAATAGTTGGAGAAGTGGTGATGGCAGGAACTAGCACTTGAGATATTTGAATTGTTGTTGATGGCTCTCCTTCCCCTTCCCTTTTATTCTCCCCCTTTTTGTTATCATAAAGGGTAGGGGTCAAGCCTTGTGCTTTTGCCAGCTGCATTAGTAGATTTGTCTGAGTTTATTGATTCTGAAGAATGGTGACCATAGAGTCTTCAATGATCTGAACTCTGTCTTCCAACCTGGCCAACCTCTTGTCAGCATCAGATGCTTTCCTCAGTCTCCCCAACAAATCTTGCATAGTACTATAAGGCATGACTGAATCCAACTTCTCAGCATTGTAGGATTTCAGATCAGCAATGTCCTGCTTGAGTTCATCCACACTTAGATTCTGTTTGAAATGCTGCAACTGAAAGATATGCAGAGAGTCCAGATGAGCTTGAAGAATTCCTTGGTACCAGCATCTGTAGTCTCCTGAAGGGCCTTCTGAATAGTCATTACTTGCCTGACCAAAGTTACACCAAACTCTCCTGGTGTAGATGCCTTTGCCCATGCCCAATCAGGTAGATCTGGAACAGAACTTGGGCCTGCTTCTCCCCCTAAGTTCATGCTCTCATCCAAAGAATTAGAGTCATCATCATTAGAATTTACTCTAAATTCTTCAGATGGCTCACCAGCTTGAGAAGGCAGCCTGTTAACAGCAGCTTTGTCTCTGAGAAGAGATTCTGAAGTGTGTACAATGTTTAAAGTCTGTTCTGCCTCCACATTGCCCTGAGCATCCAACAATTAATAGGCTGGAACAGGGTGAGTAAAAGTGTCAGCATTCAAGGAAATGTTATCAATTACAGCTTTGTAATGTTGCTGAAATTGTCTTTCCTTTTCTGCATTATCCACTATCATTGACTCACTAGCAATGGCTGGATCCACCCTTATAGCTTCTGTACCTGCCTTTCTCTCATTTTCTCTATTTTCTTGCATCAGGGACTCCCCTGGCTCACACACACCCTCACACCCTCACCCTCACCTTCTAAGGTGGCACTCCCCTCACTCACTTTTGCCATGCTGGAAGAAATAACATGCATATGATGACTCTCAACCTCTCCTTTTGCCTGGGAGCAACCCAGCCTCTCACTCAAATTATCACTCCCTTCCCTCAAACCTAAAAGTGATTGTATAGTAACCATGTCCTCTACAGTTGGAATTGTTTCTGTTATATGTGTAGAGACCATCAACGGATAGGGAGTATCCGTTGAAGTGGAAACTGATGGTATCAACGGATAACTGCTGTTAAGCTTATCCGTCGAAGAACAACCACTTGTCAATGGATGAGAGATATCCGTTGAAGAAGGAAAAGATGTAGATATTGAAAGTGACATAATTGTTGAATCTGTGTGAATTGATTTTAAGTGAGGTGACACAGATTCTTCAACTATATCTGAAAGAATTGGCTGATGATCCAACACATCATCTAAAAGATGATGATCATCAGGTTTTGAGTGGGGCTCCTCCCTGAGTTTTAATGAGGGAGAATCAGGAAGTGATGTGAATATCATATCCACATCCAGAGAGGGTGATGGAGAGTTTGATGATGGATGTGTTTCTATTATGAGAGAATGGGGCTGTGACTCCACATTTGCTGGAGTCACATCAAGCTGAATTTGATAAGGTAAAGATACAGGTGGATGTATATGTGTTGTGTGTGCCCCTTGCGTGGAAACTAGGGTCTTGGCCTTCTTCTTCCTTGAAAAGGCTTTGATTGGTGAATGTGTGGCTTCAGTGTCCCTCCCTCTTTTGTTTTGTGTCCCTGGTTGGGGACTATTTTCAATAGCTGCATCCTTTTGGGAGGATGCCACTAGGGATGTGTTGGACTCCTTTTGAACCACCACAGTCTTTTGAGAGACTGTGGCTTGGCTGGCTGGGGTACCACTCACCTCTCCCACCTTATCCTGGGGTGTTTCTTGATGTTCACCACTCCCCTCACCACTCACACCTGGTTCACTCCCTTCAGGGTTTATGGTAGTTGTTACAACTGTTGTCTTTTGAGAAACAACAGAGGTGGTTTTCTTTGACTTGTGTTTTGAAATCCTAGTTTTGGTGGCTTTGGTAGGAACCTGTTTGGACAAAGGCACAGATTCCATTGCCACACTGGAAGGCAAAGAAACAATGGGGTTGGAAATAGTAGGAGTTATAGAAGTGTTTACCTCACTTACCTGTGGTGCATTCATGATTGGCAAATATACCAATGGCACCTGGCTGTTGAGGTTCATTCTCAAAAGGTCTGCAAGGACCCTTTTCTCTTGTGCCCAGCATTTGAGTTTATTGTTCTCATTAGATATAACCAATCCTTCAGCAATATGGTTAGCCAATAACATAAAGAATCTAGCATAGTAGATGTTATTGTTGGATTTTAATCGCAGCGGAGGCATGATAAAACACTTTTACACATATAAAATTCAAATAAAAGCATATAAACCGTGATTAAAACATATGAATCGATTACTAACCTTTAATAGAGATCCAAAAGCAACGATCGGAGATCCTTAGCAGCTGCTCCTCAAACGTGAAGCACTCCACCGGTATCCACCAAGAAAACGACGTTAAGGAGGAGGAGGAGGTGGAGAGAATTAGGTTTTCTAAAAACTTTTGGGTTAGAATAAAAATAGGGTTTATAATAGTATATTTTTAGGCAAAATTTTCAGCTGAAATTTTTCCATAAAATATTATTATTATTAACCCATTTATTATTCTCATTAATAATTAAAACACCTTTTAATTATTAATCCTTTTTCTAAACACTTTAGTAATAATTCTCTCTCTTGATTTAATTTCCAAAAATTAAATTCTTAATTAATAATATTAAGAACTTTTCTTTATAATCAATTAAATCTCATTTAATCAATTATTAAATTTGCCAATTAATTATTTATTTCATAAATAAATAATTATCAGCCATTATTAATTAATTCATGCACCATTAAATCATTCTTTTTTTATGGTGTGACCCTGTAGGTTCAATATTAAGCTGGTAATAGAAATAAATAATAACAAAACTATTTTATCATTATTTATATAAATTCTCTAATTTATTAAATATGATTAATTAATTAATCATATTTATTCTACATCGTGAAAGATACTTCTCAGCATATCGCGACTATCCGGATAATACGAATTCACTGCTTAGAATACCAAGAACCTATTCAGTGAATAGTTACCGTACAATAAACTCCTTCTACCCTACAATGTCCTGATTAAATACAAGGCATGGATCTCGTGTCAAGCCTATCTAATTTAATTACTTGCTTACCATTTACTATGCTTAGTTCTATGCAAATTAGAAACTCCTTTCTAATTTCATTCACTCCGGCTAGAGATTCCTGAACTAGCATAAGTGGATCAGCCTTGAACATTCTCTTCCTTCACTGGAAGGGGTAGATCTTTTATTGATCATACACTATCTTCGTGTACAAATTCCTATACCCAGTAGGGCCCTAATAATTGTCCCCGGGGACTAAGAACTAAATCAAAGCATAGTTCAGTGTACACAAGATGACTATGATGACCTCAAGTCTAAGGATACTTGTACAACTATCAATCTGTGAACAACTGCTGACACGTGAGTGAACTCCATCAGTTGTTCAGCTGTGCGAGTCATGTTCAATGAACTTATTCTATAATAAGCACCTACATACTAGCTATAGTGTCACCACACAAATATCTATGAGAACAGACATCCTTCATAATGAAGCAAGCATAGTATGTACCAATCTTTGCGGATTATTAATTACCAGTTAGTAATCCTATGACCAGGAACTATTTAAGTTTAGAGTTATCATCTTTTAGGTCTCACTATTATGATCTCATCATAATCCATAAAAAGCTTTACTCTAAACTATGGTATATCTTATTTAAACACTTAAATAGATAGAGCCCGTAATAAAAACAAAACAAGTCTTTTATTAATATCAATGAAATCAAAACAGATTACATAAAAGTTATTCCTAAATCTTAATACATGATTGGACTTAGGACATATTCCTTTCAATCTCCCACTTGTACTAAAGCCAATCACTCTGGTATCTAATACCCATCTAGTTTTAATGACGATCAAAGTGACTTTCATAAAGTAGCTTTGTGAGTGGGTCTGCTATGTTGTTATGTGTGTCAACTCTATTTCAATATAACACAAGAAATGTTATCGCGCTCCCACTAACCCTTTTGTAGACAAATGGTTTATCTACGTTTTTCATAAAACCAAACTCTTTGATTGTCTCATCAAAACGGATGTTCCATCTACGAGAAGCTTGCTTTAAACCACATATGGTTCGCAGCAGCTTACACACTAGGTTTTCATTTCTCTTGGAAAGAAAACCATCTGGCTATATGCCAGATCTCATAGTCGTAGTAAGCAGCATTCGCAAGCAAAATCCGAACTGATTATAACAGGGCTACAGGTAAAAGGTTTCATCAAAGTCAATCCATTGCCTTTGTTTGAATTCTTTTTCCACAAGCCTGGCCTTAAAGGTCTCCACCTGGCCATCTGCTCTAATCATTCTTTTGTATCCCGTATACATAGATTTCATTCCGGATTTAATGGCACTATGCCATTTCTCTGAGTCAACACTACTCATAGCCTCATTATAGGTCACAGGGTCGTCATCATCAATGATTGACAACTCATTGTCATTCTCAATGATAAGGCCATATTACCTCTCAGGTTGGCGAGACACTCTCCCTGACCTACGAATGGGATGTTCCACAGAAGGTTGTTCAGTCAGAACAGGTGTTTCCACTTGATCCGTAGTAGTTTGTGCTTCTTGAGCTTTATCAAGTTCAATTTTGCTCCCACTGTTTCCTTCAAGGATAAACTCCTTTTCCAAGAAGGTAGCATGTCTGGAGATAAACACCCGATGATCGGTGTAAAAGTAATACCCTAAAGTCTCTTTAGGACATCCCACAAAACTACATTTTACGGATCGATATTCCAGCTTATCTGGGTCAACTTACTTGACATAAGCTGGACATCCCCAAATCTTAACGTGTTTAAGACTCGGTTTCCTTTCTTTCCATATCATACGGAGTTTGAGGAACAGATTTAGAAGGCACCTTATGAAAGGAATATGTCCTAAGTCCAATCATGAATTAGGATTTAGGAATAACTTCCTGTGTAATCTGTTTTGATTTCATTGATATTAATAAAAGACTTGTTTTGTTTTTATTACGGACTCTATCTATTTAAGTGTTTAAATAAGATATACCATAGTTTAGAGTAAAGGTTTTTATGGATTATGATGAGATCATAATAGTGAGACCTAAAAGATGATAACTCTAAACTTAAATCGTTCCTGGTCGTAGGATTACTAACTGATAATTAATAATCCGTAGAGATCGGTACATACTATGCTTGCTTCATTATGAAGGATGTCTGTTCTCATAGACATTTGTGTGGTGACACTATAGCTAGTATGTAGGTGCTTATTATAGTGTTTTAAAGCTGTTTTTGACTGTTTTAGTTGCTTTTAAATGCTTCATGTGATACATAGAGATGTATAATGCTTAGACTAATGTGCTAGATGATATAACATGCCTATCTTGATGTTTATTCATGTTGATATATGTGATATATGCTAAGTTTATCATGCGATGATAGATTTAGGTGAACTTATATGAACATAAGGCGTTTGTTAGACAACCTAGTATAGTGAAATTGTTTCATAACCTTAAGAATAATATTATGAATACAATCATGAGATTCTTGTATTTATGAAACACGTAATTGAATATGAATTTTCGATATGAGAGAAAGGATGATTCTGTCAACAACAGATTTCTATTTGAAAGAAAGGGTTATTAAGTGACGCCTCTTGACAATGCTGCACCCGATCTGGGAATCATCTGATTATTGATTATTGATTTGAAATATTTAATTTAAAAGGAAGAATTTCTTTATAATATGATTATGATTGTAACGTAATATAATCGCTCTAAAATTAAATAATATCAAGTAGTAATTGGCCAATGATACAACGGGCTTGTGTCGGTCATAGCCTTCCAACATGATAGAAAGTAGTTCTTATTTTTGAATCATTGTCGGTTCGTGCTACAGCCGAGGGCTTTGATTTCGAAATAAGAAATACTTGTCTATTACATAGAGATGTGTACATTGAATAAGAATCTAAAGGTCGGTACGTGCTACAGCCGTGGGCCTTTGGGGACTGATTCAACTGTACGGAATGTTGGGTTAGACTTGACTTAGAATATTGAGTTTGTTGTGCCACAGCCGAGACTCAATTATTCAAGAGGCTAAAGTTTGATTAGGGAATAACATAAGATGTAATTGACAAGAGTTGTCTGCCTATTGAATATTGCATGGCGGTTCGTGCTACAGCTGAGGTTGTGTAATAGAATGTAGGATCCCTATTCCCACTAGCATTATGAATGCTTAATTTTTCACGTAGCGGGTTGAATAAATTAGGTAAACTAGTGGGAGCCACTTATGAATAAAGACCCGATTCATGTAGTGTTTTAAAATGAAATCGAATATTTGTTAAGTGTTGTTATGTGTTTATCATTTACAGATTTACTTTGTACGTTATGTCTTCTGCACTATCACTCAGGAGCATACTGGATGCTCACAAATTTACTGGTCCTAATTATGCTGACGGCCTTCGAAACTTGAGAATTGTTCTCAGGATTGAGAAGCTGGAATACGTGATTGACTCACCTAAGCCTACTGAACCTGCTAGTGATGCACATAATGATGAACATGTTGTGTATCGTAAGTGGATAGATGATGCAAATGTTGCTCAATGCATCATGCTAGCTTCCATGAACATTGAGCTACAGAAGCAACATAAGCATATGGATGCTCACACTATCCTCATGCATCTACAAGAGTTGTATGATGTGGCAGGGAGGACAGCTCGATATGAGATATCGAAGGAGCTGTTCGGTTGTAGGATGTCTGAGGGATCATCTGTGAATGACCATGTACTTAAGATGATCAATTTGATTGAACGTCTTGGACAACTTGGTTTTGCCATGGATGGGGAGCTGAGCCAAGACTTGGTCTTGCAATCACTTCCGAGTTCGTTCTCGCAGTTTGTTATGAACTTTCACATGAATAAGTTGGATGTCAGCCTGCCTGAACTCCATAACATGTTGAAGACTGCGGAATCGAATTTTCCCCCTAAGAAGAGTTCTGTTCTTCTAATTGGTGAAGGTTCCAATCCTAAGAAAAGGAAGAGGAACTCTTCCAAGAAGAAGAAAGTCGGTGAAGAAAAGCCGGTTCCACCAAAAGCTGAAGACCCCAAGAGCAAAGTTGTTTGCTTTCACTGTAACAAGGTGGAGCACTGGAAGAGGAACTGCAAGGTTTAACTTGCAGAATTGAAGAAGAAGAAGGGTAGTGAGACTACCGCTTCTGATTCAGGTATGTTCATGATAGAAGTGAATATGTCATTAAGCCAAATTTCTACTTGGGTATTAGATACCGCCTATGATTCTGACATCTGCAATTCGTTGCAGGGACCAAGGAGAAGTAGGACTCTTGAGGAAGAGGAGGTGATTCTACTGATGGGAAATGGAGCAAGAGTTGCTGCTGAAGATGTAGAATCATTTCATTTACATATGCCTATGGGCAAAACTATTGTTTTAAATAATTGTTATTTTGTTCCCTCGATTGTGAGGAATATTATTCCCATGTTAGACTTGGCTGGATTTTCATTTATTATTGAGAATAATGAATGTTCTATTCTTAGAGATAATATTCTTTATGGACGTGGTACTTTAAATAATGGTCTGTATGAATGTGACATAATTTACTTCAGATTGAACAAACTAATAAAAGAAAAGGGATGATAAAAATCTCACTTTATAGTGGCACTGCAGTCTCCATTTAGTAGACATGGAGAGAGGGCTGCAAATTTGCTAGGAATGGTACACACAGATGTATGTTGACCAATGTCTAAGCAAGCCATGGGTGGATTTTCATACTTCATTACTTTCATAGATGATAGATCTATATTCGGATATGTGTTTGATGAAACACAAGTCTGAGGCCTTTGTAAAGTTCAAAAAATATAAGTATGAAGTGGAGAAATAACCAAACATAGTATTATAACTCTTCGATCAGATCGAGGTGGTGAATACTTTAATGGAGTGTTTCTAGATTATCTCAAGGTAAATGGTATATTCTCCCAGTGGACTCCTCCAGATTAGTATCTGAAAGGAGAAATCGAACTTTGTTAGACATAGTTCGGTCCATGATGAGCTATGCAAATCTTCCAGTATTCCTATGGGGTTATGCATTGGAAACCTCAGCATATTTACTGAATAAGGTGCCTTCCAAATCTGTTCCTCAAACTCCGTATGAGATATGGAAAGAAAGGAAACCGAGTCTTAAACACGTTAAGATTTGGGGATGTCCAGCTTATGTCAAGTAAGTTGACCCAGATAAGCTAGAATATCGATCCGTAAAATGTAGTTTTGTGGGATATCCTAAAGAGACTTTAGGGTATTACTTTTACACCGATCATCGGGTGTTTGTCTCCAGACATGCTACCTTCTTGGAAAAGGAGTTTATCCTTGAAGGAAACAGTGGGAGTAAAATTGAACTTGATGAAGTTCAAGAAGCATAAACTACTACGGATCAAATGGAAACACCTGTTCTGACTGAACAACCTTTTGTGGAACAGCCCATTCATAGATCAGGGAGAGTGTCTCGCCAACCTGAGAGGTAATATGGCCTTGTCATTGAGAATGACAATGAGTTGTCGATCATCGATGATGAGGACCCTGTAACCTATAATGAGGCTATGAGTAGTGTTGACTCAGAGAAATGGCATAGTGCCATGAAATCCGGAATGGAATCTATGTATACGGTATACAAAAGATAGATTATAGCAGATGGCCAGGTGGAGACCTTTAAGGCCAGGCTTTTGGCAAGAGGATTCAAACAAAGGCAATGGATTGACTTTGATGAAACCTTTTACCTATAGCCCTGTTAAAATCAGTTCGGATTTTGCTTGCGATTGTTGCTTACTACGACTATGAGATCTGGCATATAGCCATATGGTTTTCTTTCCAAGGGAAATGAAAGCCTAGTGTGTAAGCTACTGCGGACCATATGTGGTTTAAAGCAAGCTTCTCGAAAGATGTAACATTCGTTTTGATGAGACAATCAAAGAGTTTGATTTTATCAAAAACGTAGATGAACCATGCGTTTACAAAAGGGTTAGTGGGAGCGCGGTAACATTTCTTGTATTGTATTTAATTAGAGTTGACACACATAACAACATAGCAGACCCACTCACAAAGCTACTTTATGAAAGTCACTTTGATCGTCATAAAGACAAGATGGGTATTAGATACCAGAGTGATTGGCTTTAGTACAAGTGGGAGATTGAAAGGAATATGTCCTAAGTCCAATCATAAATTAGGATTTAGGAATAACTTCATGTGTAATCTGTTTTGATTTCATTGATATTAATAAAAGATTTGTTTTGTTTTTATTACGGGCTCTATCTATTTAAGTGTTTAAATAAGATATACCATAATTTAGAGTAAAGCTTTGTATGGATTATGATGAGATCATAATAGTGACACCTAAAAGATGATAACTCTAAACTTAAATCGTTCCTGGTCGTAGGATTACTAACTGGTAATTAATAATCCGCAGAGATCGGTACATACTATGCTTACTTCATTATGAAGGATGTCTGTTCTCATAGACATTTGTGTGGTGACACTATAGCTAGTATGTAGGTGCTTATTATAGAATAAGTTCACTGAACATGACTCGCACAGCTGAACAACTGATGGAGTTCACTCACGTGTCTGCAGTTGTTCATATAGTGATAGTTGTACAAGTATCCTTAGATTTGAGGTCATCATAGTCATCTTGTGTACACTGAACTATGCTTTGGTTTAGTTCTTAGTCTCCAGGGACAATTATTAGGGCTCTACTGGGTATAGGAATTTGTACACGAAGATAGTGTATGATCAATAAAGGATTTACCCCTTCCAGTGAAGGAAGCGAATGTTCAAGGCTGATCCACTTATGCTAGTTCAGGAATCTCTGGCCAGAGTGAATGAAATTAGAAAGGAGTTTCTAATTTGCATAGAACTACGCATAGTAAATGGTAAGTAAGTGATTGAATTAGATAGGTTTGACACGAGATCCATGCCTTGTATTTAATCGGGACATTGTAGGGTAGAAGGAGTTTATTGTACGGTAACTATTCACTGAATAGGTTCTTGGTATTCTAAGCAGTGAATTCATATTATCCGGATAGTCGCGATATGCTGAGAAGTATCCCTCACGATGTAAAATAAATGTGATTAATTAATTAATCATATTTAATAAATTAAAGAATTTATATATATAATGATAAAATAGTTTTATTATTATTTATTTCTACTACCGGTTTAATATTGAACCTACAGGGTCACACCATAAAAAGAGAATGATTTAATGGTGGAGGAATTAATTAATAATGGCTGATAATTATTTATTTATGATATAAATGATTAATTGGAAAATTTAATAATTGATTAAATGAGTTTTAATTGATTATAAATTAATTAAGAAAAGTTCTTAATATTATTAATTAAAAATTTAATTTTTGGAAATTAAATCAAGAGAGAGAATTATTTCTAAAGTGTTTAGAAAAAGGATTAATAATTAAAAGGTGTTTTAATTATTAATGAGAATAATAAATGGGATAATAATAATAATATTTATGAGAAAATTTCAGCTGAAAATTTTGCCTATAAATATACTATTATAGACCCTATTTTTATTGGAACCCCAAAAACCCAAAAAGTTTGGAAAACCCAATTCTCTCCACCTCCTTAACATCGTTTTCTTGGTGGATACCGGTGGAGTGCTTCACACTTGAGGAGCAACTGCTAAGGATCTCTGATCCTTGTCTCCGAATTATTTTAAAGGTTATATTCGATCCCTCGAATTTTTATTCATGATCTGTATGCTTTTATTCCAATTTATATGTGCGAAAGTGTTTTGCCATGCCTCCGCTGCGTTTAAAATCCAACACCTTATTCAGTAAATATGCTGAGGTTTCCAATACGTAACCCCATAGGAATACTGGAAGATTTGCATAGCTCATCATGGACCGAACTATGTCTAACAAAGTTCGTTTTCTCCTTTCAGATACCAATCTGGAGGCGTCCACTGGGAGACTATACCATTTACTTTGAGATAATCCAGAAACTCTTCATTCAAGTATTCACCACCTCGATCTAATCGAAGAATTATAATACTATGTTTGGTTTGTTTCTCCACTTCATACTTATACTCTTTGAACTTTTCAAAGGCTTCAGACTTGTGTTTCATCAAACACATATCTGAATCTAGATCTATTATCCATGAAAGTAATGAAGTATGAAAATCCACCCATGGCTTGCGTAGATATTGGTCCACATACATCTGTGTGTACCATTCCTAGCAAATTTATAGCCCTCTCTCCATGTCTACTAAATGGAGACTGCAGTGCCACAATGAAGTGAGATTTTCACCATCCCTTTTCTTTTATTAGTTTGTTCAATCTGTAGTAAATTATGTCAAATTTATACAGACCATTATTTAAAGTACCACGTCCATAAAGAATATTATCTCTAAGAATAGAACATTCATTATTCTCAATAATAAATGAAAATCCAGCCAAGTCTAACATGGGAATAAAAATAATATTCCTCACAATTGAGGGAACAAAATAACAATTATTTAAAACAATAGTCTTGCCCGTAGGCATATGTAAATGAAATGATTCTACATCTTCAGTAGCAACTCTTGCTCCATTTCCCATCAGTAGAATCACCTCCTCTTCCTCAAGAGTCCTACTTCTCCTTAGTCCCTGCAACAAATTGCAGATATGAGAACCACAGGCGGTATCTAATACCCAAGTAGAAATTTGATTTAATGACATATTCACTTCTATCATGAACATACCTGAATCAGAAGCGGTAGTCTCACTACCCTTCTTCTTCTTCAATTCTGCAAGGTAAAGCTTGCAGTTCCTCTTCCAGTGCCCCACCTTATTTAATTTTAGAGGGATTATATTACGTTACAATCATAATCATATTATAAAGAGATTCTTCCTTTTAAATTAAATATTTCAAATGAATAATCAATAATCAGATGATTCTCAGATCGGGTGGAGCATTGTCAAGAGGCGTCACTTAATAACCCTTTCTTGCAGATAGAAATCTGTTGTTGACAGAATCATCCTTTCTCTCATATTGAAAATTCATATTTAATTACGTGTTTCATAAACACAAGAATCTCATGATTGTATTCATAATATTATTACTAAGGTTATGAAACAATTTCACTATACTAGATTGTCTAACAAGCGCCTTATGTTCATTTAAGTTCACCTAAATCTATCATCGCATGATAAACTAAGCATATATCACATATATCAACATGAATAAACATCAAGGTAGGCATGTTACATCATCTAGCATATTGATCTAAGCATTATACATCTCTATGTATCACATGAAGCATTTAAAAGCAATTCAAACAGTCAAAAACAGCTTTAAAACACTTCTGTTAGCTATAAACAGTTCGAAACAATTTCATAAAATATCATACAATATACCATTAGAAGCGTCTCGAAAAGACGAATCCAACGGCACCAAAATCGCCCAAATCTGAGCTACCACGCGCCCTCACGCGCCGAAACAAGGTTCCCCACGCGCGGCCACGCGCACACGCGCTATCAGACGCGTGTCAGAACACCGCCCACGCGCGCCACGCGCCCCACGAGCTTCACGTGCCTACGACCCTACGCTGACGTCAGCATTACATCATCTGATGACGTCAGCATGACATATGACCTTTGAATAGCGCATGTCAGCCACGTGCCGCGCGTGGGCCAGGAGCGCGTGAACCCCACGCGCACGTGGCAGTCACACGGTCCTCTCCTTTCTGCGATTCGCCATCGCCTGACATCTTTTCTCGAACGCCGTGCCTGTCTTTTCTTTCTTTCCGTGCATCACACAAACAACATCAGACAAACAGCAGCAGATGCATAATATATATATATATATACTTGCAATTTATATATATATATATAATTATTTAATTACGAATTTAATAACAAGAACTTCAAAAATATATAATAAAAAATCTATACATCATAAAAATATAAGAAAAATACCCAGACGATCTACAACACTTGTAGAACCCAGATCAACATTCAAAATTATTCTGAGAAACGATTTCTCATCAGACATAATTAATCCATAATATAACTTGTAAAAATCATAATTAATTCATACAAGCACATAAAATCCAGAAATTTTTACCACTGATCTATATGCATACAACCTATGCTCTGATACCATTGTTGGATTTTAATCGCAGCGGAGGCATGGTAAAACACTTTTACACATATAAAATTCAAATAAAAGCATATAAATCATGATTAAAACATATGAATCGATTACTAACCTTTAATAGCGATCCAAAGGCAACGATCAGAGATACTTAGCAGCTGCTCCTCAAACGTGAAGCACTCCACCGGTATCCACCAAGAAAACGACGTTAAGGAGGAGGAGGAGGTGGAGAGAATTAGGTTTTCTAAAAACTTTTGGGTTAGAAAAAAAATAGGGTTTATAATAGTATATTTATAGGCAAAATTTCCAGCTGAAATTTTTCCATAAAATATTATTATTATTAACCCATTTATTATTCTCATTAATAATTAAAACACCTTTTAATTATTAATCCTTTTTCTAAACACTTTAGTAATAATTCTCTCTCTTGATTTAATTTCCAAAAATTAAATTCTTAATTAATAATATTAAGAACTTTTCTTTATAATCAATTAAATCTCATTTAATCAATTATTAAATTTGCCAATTAATTATTTATTTCATAAATAAATAATTATCAGCCATTATTAATTAATTCCTCCACCATTAAATCATTCTCTTTTTATGGTGTGACCCTGTAGGTTCAATATTAAGCCGGTAGTAGAAATAAATAATAATAAAACTATTTTATCATTATTTATATAAATTCTCTAATTTATTAAATATGATTAATTAATTAATCATATTTATTCTACATTATGAGGGATACTTCTCAGCATATCGCGACTATCCGGATAATACGAATTCACTGCTTAGAATACCAAGAACCTATTCAGTGAATAGTTACCGTACAATAAACTCCTTCTACCCTACAATGTCCTGATTAAATACAAGCCATGGATCTCGTGTCAAGCCTATCTAATTGAATCACTTGCTTACCATTTACTATGCTTAGTTCTATGCAAATTAGAAACTCCTTTCTAATTTCATTCACTCTGGCCAGAGATTCCTGAACTAGCATAAGTGGATCAGCCTTGAACATTCTCTTCCTTCACTGAAAGGGGTAGATCCTTTATCGATCATACACTATCTTCGTGTACAAATTTCTATACCCAGTAGAGCCTTAATAATTATCCCTGGGGACTAAGAACTAAACCAAAGCATAGTTCAGTGTACACAAGATGACTATGATGACCTCAAGTCTAAGGATACTTGTACAACTATCACTCTGTGAACAACTGCGGACACGTGAGTGAACTCCATCAGTTGTTCAGCTGTGCGAGTCATGTTCAGTGAACTTATTCTATAATAAGCACCTACATACTAGCTATAGTGTCACCACACAAATATCTATGAGAACGGACATCCTTCATAATGAAGCAAGCATAGTATGTACCGATCTTTGCGGATTATTAATTACCAGTTAGTAATCCTATGACCAGGAACTATTTAAGTTTAGAGTTATCATCTTTTAGGTCTCACTATTATGATCTCATCATAATCCATAAAAAGCTTTACTCTAAACTATGGTATATCTTATTTAAACACTTAAATAGATAGAGCCCGTAATAAAAAAAAAAGTCTTTTATTAATATCAATGAAATCAAAACAGATTACATAAAAGTTATTCCTAAATCCTAATACATGATTGGACTTAGGACATATTCCTTTCAATCTCCCACTTATACTAAAGCCAATCACTCTGGTATCTAATACCCATCTAGTTTTAATGACGATCAAAGTGACTTTCATAAAGTAGCTTTGTGAGTGGGTCTGCTATGTTGTTATGTGTGTCAACTCTATTTAAATACAACACAAGAAATGTTATCGCGCTCCCACTAACCCTTTTGTAGACACATGGTTCATATACCTTTTTCATAAAACCAAACTCTTTGATTGTCTCATCAAAACAGATGTTCCATCTACGAGAAGCTTGCTTTAAACCACATATGGTTCGCAGCAGCTTACACACTAGGTTTTCATTTCTCTTGGAAAGAAAACCATCTGGCTATTTGCCAGATCTCATAGTCGTAGTAAGCAGCATTCACAAGCAAAATCCGAACTGATTATAACAGGGCTACAGGTAAAAGGTTTCATCAAAGTCAATCCATTGCCTTTGTTTGAATTCTTTTGCCACAAGCCTGGCCTTAAAGGTCTCCACCTGGCCATCTGCTCTAATCATTCTTTTGTATCCCGTATACATAGATTTCATTCCGGATTTCATGGCACTATGCCATTTCTCTGAGTCAACACTACTCATAGCCTCATTATAGGTCACAGGGTCGTCATCATCAATGATCGACAACTCATTGTCATTCTCAATGACAAGGCCATATTACCTCTCAGGTTGGCGAGACACTCTCCCTGACCTACGAATGGGCTGTTCCACAGAAGGTTGTTCAGTCAGAACAGGTGTTTCCACTTGATCCATAGTAGTTTGTGCTTCTTGAGCTTCATCAAGTTCAATTTTGCTCCCACTGTTTCCTTCAATGATAAACTCCTTTTTCAAGAAGGTAGCATGTCTGGAGACAAATACCCGATGATCGGTGTAAAAGTAATACCCTAAAGTCTCTTTAGGATATCCCACAAAACTACATTTTATGGATCGATATTCCAGCTTATCTGGGTCAACTTACTTGACATAAGCTGGACATCCCCAAATCTTAACGTGTTTAAGACTCAATTTTCTTTCTTTCCATATCTCATACGGAGTTTGAGGAACAGATTTGGAAGACACCTTATTCAGTAAATATGCTGAGGTTTCCAATGCGTAACCCCATAGGAATACTGGAAGATTTGCATAGCTAATCATGGACCGAACTATGTCTAACAAAGTTCGATTTCTCCTTTCAGATACCAATCTGGAGGTGTCCACTGGGAGACTATACCATTTACTTTGAGATAATCCAGAAACTCTCCATTCAAGTATTCACCACCTCGATCTAATCGAAGAATTATAATACTATATTTGGTTTGTTTCTCCACTT
Organism: Apium graveolens; assembly: GCF_009905375.1. NCBI lineage: Eukaryota > Viridiplantae > Streptophyta > Magnoliopsida > Apiales > Apiaceae > Apium > Apium graveolens. The sequence continues at coordinate 77,628 of NW_027418732.1, forward strand.
CATACTTATACTCTTTGAACTTTTCAAAGGCTTCAGACTTGTGTTTCATCAAACACATATCCGAATCTAGATCTATTATCCATGAAAGTAATGAAGTATGAAAATCCACCCATGGCTTGCGTAGACATTGGTCCACATACATCTGTGTGTACCATTCCTAGCAAATTTGCAGCCCTCTCTCCATGTCTACTAAATGGAGACTGCAGTGCCACAATGAAGTGAGATTTTCATGATCCCTTTTCTTTTATTAGTTTGTTCAATCTGAAGTAAATTATGTCACATTTATACAGACCATTATTTAAAGTACCACGTCCATAAAGAATATTATCTCTAAGAATAGAACATTCATTATTCTCAATAATAATGAAAATCCAGCCAAGTCTAACATGGGAATAAAAATAATATTCCTCACAATCGAGGGAACAAAATAACAATTATTTAAAACAATAGTCTTGCCCGTAGGCATATGTAAATGAAATGATTCTACATCTTCAGCAGCAACTCTTGCTCCATTTCCCATCAGTAGAATAACCTCCTCTTCCTCAAGAGTCCTACTTCTCCTTAGTCCCTGCAACAAATTGCAGATATGAGAACCACAGGCGGTATCTAATACCCAAGTAGAAATTTGATTTAATGACATATTCACTTCTATCATGAACATACCTGAATCAGAAGCGGTAGTCTCACTACCCTTCTTCTTCTTCAATTCTGCAAGGTAAAGCTTGCAGTTCCTCTTCCAGTGCCGCGCCTTGTTACAGTGAAAGCAAACAACTTTGCTCTTGGGGTCTTCAGCGTTTGGTGGAATCGGCGTTTTCTCACCTACTTTCTTCTTCTTGGAAGGGTTCCTCTTCCTTTTCTTAGGATTGGAACCTTCACCAATTAGAAGAACAGAACTCTTCTTAGGGGGAAAATTCGATTCCGCAGTCTTCAACATGTTGTGGAGTTCAGGCAGGCTGACATCCAACTTATTCATGTGAAAGTTCACAACAAACTGCGAGAACGAACTCGGAAGCGATTGCAAGAACAAGTCTTGGCTCAGCTCCCCATCCATGGCAAAAGCAAGTTGTCCAAGACGTTCAATCAAATTGATCATCTTAAGTACATAGTCATTCATAGATGATCCCTCAGACATCCTACAACCGAACAGCTCCTTCGATATCTCATATCGAGTTGTCCTCCTTGCCACATCATACAACTCTTGTAGATGCATGAGGATAGTGTGAGCATCCATATGCTCATGTTGCTTCTGTAGCTCAATGTTCATGGAAGCTAGCATGATGCATTGAGCAACATTTGCATCATCTACCCACTTACGATACACAACATGTTCATCATTATGTGCATCACTAGCAGGTTCAGTAGGCTTAGGTGAGTCAACCACGCATTCCAGCTTCTCAATCCTGAGAACAATTCTCAAGTTTCGAAGCCAGTCATCATAATTAGGACCAGTCAACTTGTGAGCATCCAGTATGCTCTTGAGTGATAGTGCAGAAGACATAATATATATTGTAAATCTGTAAATGATAAACACATAACAACACTTAGCAAATATTCAATTTCATTTAAAAAAAAACTATATGAATCGGGTCTTTATTCATAAGTGGCTCCCACTAGTTTATCTAATTTATTCAACCCCCTACAAAATCACAGTTAATGCAGTAATCCGTACCTTTGAGATTAGATAATCAGAATGGGCTTCATTCTTTTCAACCAAGGTTACGAAATTATTCTTTTCATAAAAAAATCCGGATTGAGACATAATTTTGACTACTGGTGCCATTGTTGTGAGTAGAGGTTGCAGAGAAAAACTTGAGAATTTTGGGAGAGAAGAAGAATAAAAATTGCAAGAAAGCGTAAAGTGAAAATAAGAATTCAATGGGCTTTTATACTTTCTTGAATTAAAACATAAATAAAATGATTAAATGATACTTTTAAACAAATTACAGCCGTTTAATAATAAAAAAAACTGTAGAAATTCTGAAAACTGCCTTTAATACAAATACATACAACAGTGTATATCTATATCAACGGTTAAGTAAAAGAATCAACGGTTGTGACTCACTTAAAGTAACTGATGTAACACTTCAACGGATAAGGTAAATAGTTATCCGTTGATGATCAACACTATTTTATCCGTTGAGGGATAAAATTACCAGAAATGTATTTGTCTTTGAACGGATAATGAACATCCGTTGATAGAACAATTTTGGCTTTCAACGGATAGGGAATATCCGTTGATAGAATAAGTCTTACTTAAAGCCAACTTTGTTCTTGCAGCAAATTCATTTCAGGCTTCAAGGCAGATTATATAGAGGACATAAATTTATGAATAATTAAGCATACCTAGCTCACTTACTAATCTTGTGAATGTTGATTCATCAAGTGGCTTGGTAAATATGTCTGCAATCTGCTTTTCACTTGGAACAAAATGAAGTTCCACTGTACCTTTCATCACATGTTCCCTAATAAAGTGGTACTTGATGTCAATGTGCTTGGTTCTTGAGTGCTGCACTGGATTTTCAGTAATGGCAATGGCACTTGTGTTGTCACAGAATATAGGAATTTTGTCAACAGTTAGTCCATAGTCAAATAGTTGATTCCTCATCCATAGTATTTGTGCACAGCAACTACCAGCAGCAATGTACTCAGCTTCAGCTGTTGATGTAGAAACAGAATTTTGCTTCTTGCTGAACCATGACACAAGCTTGTTCCCTAGAAATTGACAGGTGCCAGTTGTGCTTTTCCTGTCTATTTTGCAACCTGCATAATCTGCATCTGAGTAGCCAATTAGATCAAAACCAGACTCTCTAGGGTACCAAATTCCTAGATTTGGAGTCCCTTTGAGATATCTGAAGATTCTTTTAATAGCCACTAAGTGAGATTCTTTAGGGTCAGCTTGAAATCTAGCACAGAGACATGTAGAAAATATTATATCAGGTCTACTAGCAGTTTAATATAAAAGTGAACCAACCATGCCTCTATAACTTGAAATGTCCACAGACTTTTCAGCCTTGTTTAATTCAAGCTTGGTGGCAGTGGCCATGGGAGTTTTTGCAGATGAACAGTCCATTAAGTCAAACTTCTTTAAAAGATCATAAATATATTTAGTTTGACTAATGAAAATTCCACCACTAACTTGTTTAACTAGTAAACCAAGAAAATAAGTTAGCTCTCCCATCATGCTCATTTCATATTTACTTTGCATTAACTTAGCAAACTTTTTACAAAGCTTATCATCTGTAGATCCAAATATAATATCATCTACATAAATTTGAACAAGTATTGTAGAGCCATTAACATTTCTAAAGAAAATAGTTTTGTCAACAGTACCTCTTGTGAAGTGATTATCTAGAAGAAATTTTGACAAAGTCTCATACCAGGCTCTAGGTGCTTGTTTTAGTCCATAGAGTGCTTTCAACAGATAATACACATAGTCTGGAAAGTTTGGATCTTCAAATCCTGGAGGTTGGCTTACATAAACTTCTCCCTCCAATTCCCCATTTAGAAATGCACTCTTGACATCCATTTGATAGACTTTGAAATTGGCATGGGCTGCATAGGCTAGAAAGATTCTGATGGCTTCAAGTCTGGCAACTGGAGCAAATGTTTCATCAAAATCTATTCCCTCTTGTTGAGAATAGCCTTTAGCAACCAATCTGGCTTTATTCCTTATGACAATGCCATTTTTATCCATCTTGTTTTTGAATACCCATTTTGTGTCAATAGAACTCTTGTTCTTTGGCTTGGGTACCAGCTTCCATACTTTGTTCCTCTAAAATTGGTTTAGCTCCTCTTGCATTGCTAAAATCCAATCTGGATCCAATAGAGCTTCTTCCACTCTCTTAGGTTCCTCCTGTGATAGAAAGCTACTATACAGACATTCATCTTGAGTAGCCCTTCTAGTTTGCACTTTAGATGTAGCATCACCAATGATCATTTCAAAAGGGTGATTCTTGGTCCATTTCTTTTGAGGTGGTAGATTAGCTCTAGATGGGGTTGCCTCAGTATTGTCATGATGTGAGATAGAATGTTGATTGGTTGAAACTCCCCCTGAGTTGCTGATCCTTTGAAAGGAATTGGGAGCTATATCAACTGATGAAGTGAATTAATTATCCGTTGACAGACTGTGATCAACAGATGCTTCATTATGAACTTCAACGGATGATGCACTTTGTCTTTCAACGGATGCTGCATTGCTTCTTTCAACGGAAGCTGAATTATGACTTTCAACGGATGCAGCATTCTGTGCATTATCCAAAGGCAGATTTTGAATTCTTCTTGAGATGCCTTCTTCATCATTCTCATCTTCACTATCATCACAATATATCTCAATATTATCAAATTTGAGTCTTTCATGATGTCCCTCATCTGTTAGTCCATCAATCTTTTTATCATCAAACACAACATGCACAGATTCCATGACAATGTTGGTTTTAGATTGTAGACCCTATATGATTTTCCAGCAGAATAACCAACAAATATTCCTTCATCAGCCTTTGCATCAAACTTCCCTTTGTGATCAGATTGATTCCTTAAGATGTAACATTTACAACCAAAGACATGCCAAAAGTTTAAAGTTGGTTTTCTTCTCTTGAATAATTGATAGGGACTCATGCCTTTTGCCTGATTGATTAGAGAAATATTCTGAGTGTAACATGCACAGTTAACAGCCTCAACCCAAAAATAAGTTGGGAGTTTTGACTCTTCAAGCATTGTCCTTGCAGCTTCAATTAGTGATATGTTCTTCCTTTCCACCACACCATTTTGTTGTGGGGTCCTTGGAGCTGAGAACTCATGCATGATCCCATTTTCTTCACAGAACAACTTCATGGTTGAATTCTTGAACTCAGTTCCATTGTCACTCCTAATATTCCTTACTTTGAAATCAGGATGATTGTTGACTTGCTTGATATGATTGATAATGATTTCACTAGCTTCATCCTTTGATCCAAGAAAATAAACCCATGAAAACTTTGAGAAATCATCTACAATCGCTAGGCAATATATTTTCCTTGAAATTGACAATACATTGACTGGTCCAAAAAGATCCATTTATAGCAGTTGTAATGGTTCATCAATTGCAGATTCAAGCTTCTTACTGAATGATACTTTCTTTTGCTTTCCTTTCTGACAAGCATCACACAGTCCATCCCTTGTGAATTCTACTAGAGGCATTTCTCTAACTAAATCCTTTTTGACTAGATCATTCATTGTCTTGAAATTCAAGTGGGACAGCTTCTTGTGCCATAGCCAACTTTCAACTAAGCTTGCTTTGCTGAGAAGACAAGTAATAGATTCTGCATCTATAGAATTGAAGTCAGCTAAGTACACATTCCCTTTTCTAACTCCAGTTAGAACCACTTTATTGTCCTTCTTACTTGTGACAATACAGGCTTCGGAATTGAAGGAAACAGTATTCCCTCTGTCACATAGTTGACTGATGCTCAATAAGTTGTGTTTGAGACCATCAACCAATGCAACTTCATCAATGATGACATTTTCTTTTGAAATCAAACCATATCCCATAGTGAATCCTTTGCTGACATCTCCAAAGGTTATGCTAGGGCCAACTCTCTCCTTAAACTCTGTGAGCAGGGTGAAATCTCCTGTCATGTGTCTTGAACAGCCACTGTCCAAGTACCATAGATTCCTTCTTTTTCCCTGCACACAACAAAATCAATCAAGTTGATTTTGGTACCCAAGTTTCCTTGGGTCCAGCCTTATTAGTCTTTTTCCTAGACTTCGTTCCTCCTGCATCTTTTGACTTAGGTAACTTTGGGTCAACCTTGATCTCAGATGTGGTTGGTTGAAGTGTAGGGTTAGTCACATAATCATTTAGCACATTTGATTGAATTTGATAAGGCATAGATTGTGCAAACATGTTATTCCACATAGGCATATTGTATGGCATTTGAGGCAAACTAAATGCAGTAAAATAAGGATTATTAATATATGGCATGTTTGCAAAATGTGCATGGGGATTCTGATGAGACATAACAGGTATAGCATGCAGAGGTGACATAGACATGTTAGGCATGGAGGGATTTGAAGGCATGAGAGCATTTTTAACAGATTTGCAATTATCAGATAGGTGATTAACACTTTTACAATGCACACAGCTTTTTCTAGGAGCATACCTATCAGGTGTGTAATTGTTATGTTTATTAATCCCTACCTTCCCATTTCTTTTAGATTTTCTTTTAGTTTCCTTCTTATCCTCAACCAACTTAAGCCTATTTTTCAGCTGATCTAAAGTCATGTGTCCTATATTCACCTTACTGGCATCTTTGGATGTGCTAGCTCCTTCTTTGACAAAGTTCTTGAAAGTTGAATCATCCTTCTTATTGAGATTTTTATTTTTAAAATTACTTGCCTGTTTTAATTGATGAGCCTTCAACGGATGCTCTTTTTCTTCCTTTAACGGATAACTTTCATCATCCGTTGATTCCACATCCGTTGACAATCCATCAATTAATTCTAACTCCTTTTTGTTTTTCTTCCAGGCATCCTCACAGAATGATTCAATTCCCTGAACCTTGGCAATCTGAACATTAACATCCCTAGATGTTTTCCAGGCCTTGATTACCTCTTGCTCACTTTCTAACTGTTTAGAAAGAATTTCTACTTTCTTAACAGCTTCTTCTAGTTCACTCTCAACAGTCAAGCATTTAAGTTTAATCTTTTCAAGCTCAATTACCTGATCCTCTAACACAGCATTCCTATCACTTAAAACCACATTATTCTCTTTGATCTTAGTGTTTTCTTTAGCTAGTGATTTAAGAGAAACACGCAAATGATATAATTCATTGGACATATCATTTATGGCTTCATTGCATTCATTTTTAGAAAGCTGAGAGAGATCAGTAGTAATTACCTGGTTGCTTGATGAACTAGTTTCATTTTCATCAGAATTAGCCATCAGGGCTAGGTTGACATATTCCATATCATCATCTTCATTGACTCCATCTGCTGCCCAATCATCTTGAGTGAGAAAAGCTCTTTCCTTTTATTTGAGCAAATCAAAATACTTCTTTTTGTAATCAACTTGCTAAAATTTCTTCTTATCAGAGGTTGGCTTCCTACACTCACTTGCAAAGTGTCCACTAATGTCACAGTTATAACATTTGAACTTGGATTTGTCCACCATGTTTTTGTTTGGCTTAGTGAATTTTATATTTTTTCTGAACTTCATCTTTGCAAACCTCCTGGACAGAAAAGCCAGATGTTCATCAACATCATCAGAGTCATCCTGACTGGAATTGTTTTCATCCTCAGCTACTTGCTCTTTACCCTTGCTTGATTCTGATTTGCTTGTGCCAATTTTGAGACTTGGCATTGTCTTCTCCTCATTCCTGGATCCAACCTTCTCACTGTCAGCTATAAGTGCAACTGATCCTCCTTTTCTCTTCCCCTTTTCCAACATCTCATCTTGCTCCATCTCAAGTTCATATGTCTTCAAAATTCCATATAATCTTTCAAGTGTGAAGTCCTTATAATCTTGAGAATTTCTTAGAGAAACAGTCATAAGCTTCCATTCCTTTGGTAGAGACCTTAGAAATTTTAAATTGGAGTCATTGACTTGGTACATTCTGCCATACAGCTTCAATCCATTCAACAGTTTCTGAAATCTGTTGAAGGTATCATTCAATGATTCTCCTTCTTCAAAATGAAAATATTCATACTGTTGAATGAGAAGCTGCATTTTGTTTTCTCTAACTTACTCAGTGCCTTCACAGATAAGCTGCACAGTATCCCAAATTTCCTTAGCAGTTTGGCTGTTAATGACATTGTCAAACATATCTTGATCTAGGCCATTAAACAGAATGTTCATGACTTTCTTGTCCTTGTGAACCTCTTCAATATCTTCAACAGTCCTGAAAGGCATATGTCATAGCCTACTCGTTTATTCGAGTATTTAACTCAACTCAAATAATAATGTAATAAGTAAATAGTGGATCTATCATCAGAGAGATCTCACAAAGTAACATATGTCAAAGAATAAAGATACATTGTTCATCTGCAGACTTGAAGATTCACTGGAAGAAGTTCAAGAATTTGATCATGCCTAAGTGATATAAATCAAGATCGTGGATTTAATCAAGTGACAGAGATCTCGTCAGGGTATTATTTATTACAAGGATTCAATCAGAACAACAAAGTCAAGACATGAAGAAACGTCACGAAAGTTAGTCACTCATGAACCAGACAGTACATCGAGTGTCAGCATTGAAGTGGCGGAATTGATTCATAAGTCTCAGTGACTTTCAGAAGATTGTCAGAAGAATGGATGCTGCTCAGGGTTAGTATTAATTCTCTATTAATTAATTAAGTCATATAATTTAATTATGAAAATAAATTATATCTGCAAAGATTAATTTATTTGATTAATTAAATTAATTGATTAATTAATTCTGAATTAATATTAAGGTTTTTCAGAATTTTAATTGGTTAAAATCTGTTTTAATTCTAAAAAGACAACTGATTGTACTAGTATGACAATCGGTATGACAATTGATAGTCATACCGAATGTCATGCTAATTCAGTTGATTGTCTTGATAGAATTATTATTTAGATTAAAATCACTTATTAATTCAGTAAAACAATTTCATTTGAACTAATATGACAATCGGTATGACAATCAATAGTCATACCGAAAGTCTTGCTAGTTCATTTTAATTGTCTTGCTAGCTCTAAAAGATTGTCACACCGAAAGTCTTATTGGACAAAGGATTGTCACACCAGTTCATTAATCTCGGCTGTGTTGATTAAAAGAAGCAGAAGACCAATTCATTCAAGAGCAATCAAACAGAAGCCAAGAACAAACAGAGAAAAAGCAGCCAAATATTTCATCTTATCTGCTAATTCAAGATCACAATTTCTAGCTTGTAAAGTTAAATCCAATCAACTAGAAATCACTCTCTTGTTCTTGTGTAACAATCTAGCGGATCAAAATCCCTAGAACTTAATCTCAAATCGCATTTAGCATTTGATCTTTTAATTACAAAAATAGAAAAAGTTCATGTCGAATTTATTCTAGATTTGTAATAATTGATTTGAGATTAATCCCTTGTAACCGATACCGTAGTTGTAACACCTTTCAAGTTTAATAAAAGTTTTATTTAACTTGAATTTTGTTTCACAATTTTATTCCGCATTTTATTCGACTAAACGGTATTGTTTGCATTCAACCCCCCCTTCTACAAACAAATTGGGACCTAACAATTGGTATCAGAGCCTTCTGATTAACGTACAAATCTAGATCCTAGACTTTTGTGTTTCTTTCACTTCTTGAATTTTTTATTCACTCAAAAAATTCATAATGACTACACAAAAAGTTGGAACCGTTAAAATTCCACTTTTCGATAAAGAAAATTATGTTATGTGGAAGAAGAAGATGCTACTGTTTTTACAGGTTGCTAATCCCAAATATTTGCAAGTGTTGAAGAAGGGTCCAAAAATTCCTATGGTTATGGAACCAGAGGTAATAGAAAATGATGTGGTGATCACCAAAGCGAGAACTTATGTGAAGGATCCTGAGGACTTCTCTCCTGCTGAAATAGAAGAAGCTTCCCTGGATGCTAGCCTTCAATTAATCTTAGTAGATTCCCTTAATCCCCTGATGAATAGACATGTGATGAATTGTAAAGATTCCAAACATATCTGGGAAACTATTGAGATTATTAATGAAGGCACAGAGGAAGTTAGGGAGAACAAACTAGAAATCCTAACCTCTGAATATGAATATTTCAAATCAAATCCAGGAGAAGGAATGACTGAAGTGTTTGAGAGGTACAATGCATTGATCAACAACCTGAATATTAATGGTAAATACTATTCCATCAGGGAGGTCAACAAAAAGTTCCTTTTAACACTGCCAACTCATCTCGAACATAGAATCACTGCCATAAGAGAAGCAAGAGATCTGAGTGAGATTTCTTTGGAAAGGCTCTATGGTGTGTTAAAGACTTATGAGCTGGAGCAGATTCAGCAGAAGGAAGTTTACGGGAAAGGAAGAGTGGTCAGCACGTCTACTGCTCTAGTAGCTGATGAACAACAACAACAACCACAATATCAACAACAATCTCAACAGTCAGATAGAATGGTACAGTCTTCCAAGGTTGAAGATAATGTGATAGTAGCAGAATTTGATTCTCCTACTACAAATCAATCAGGAGATGATTATTATTCCTTGGAAGAACTGGAGCAATTGGAGGATGAGTCAATGGCCCTGATTATCAAGAGATTCTCAAATGTCAGATTCAAAAGGAATCCCAAGTTCAAGTACAAGTCCAACTACAACAGATTCCAGAAAGGTGGATCTTCATCCTCTAACACCAGCAGTGGTGGGTATAAAACAGGGATGGTTGATCGAAGCACCATTCGATGCTTCAACTGTAATGAGTTGGGACACTTTGCCACAGAATGCAGGAAGCCAAAACAAGCTAGGAAGAACTCTTACGATTCTAATCAGAAGAGTAAATCTGAAAGGGCGTACCTTGTAAAGGGAAGAAGCTGGGATGATACTGACAGTGAAGATGAAGAAGTTGGGAATCTTGCTCTCATGGCTAGTAATGCAAGCACCTCATCGTCAAGAAAAGAGGTAAAACTTTCTGATGCTGAAATGGTTTATCATCTAAGAGGTAACTTAGATTGTGCTCGTCGTGATAATGAATTGTTAAATCAACAAATCAAAGACCTTGAGAAAGAGGTCAATGAATTAAGACTTGTGCACATTAATCAAGATAAACTAAAAGAACAAGTATCTTTTCTAGAGAATAGAGTTGACTGTTATAGACAACTCGAAACTATTCTCAAAGACAAGATCACCGGTCTTGAGGCTAAGGTTAAAGCTTACTTTAATTCTTGTTCAAAGTCCAAAGAGTTTTACAATAAGCAAGCTGTTAATCAAACACATGGAATAGGTTATGATTACAATGCTGCTATTGGAAAATTAGGCATAAACTCCCCTCCTCATGTATGTGCTAAAGGCAGGGAAGTACCACATGTGCTTAAGGGTGTTGATGAACCCCTCTATAAAGAATCAATTGCTGAACCATTTGATGAGACCTCTTTTATTATTCAAGAAGAAATCCGTGCTGAAGATAATGCTAATGGGAAAGCTGTCTCCAAGTCAAGTGTGTCAAAAGTTCCAGTCAAGGTTGTGAAAGCAACTGAGACTAACTCAGACACACATGAGTTGGATAACACAAATGCCATGTCTACCATGCATAAGTTGCCTATTGTTAATCCTTCTCATAAAGCATGTGGTGTTCCTGATTGTATGTCTTGTGCTTTTAATCTGTTGTTTGCTTATTTTAATGGTAAGCATGTTTCTAATGATAAGACTACTCCTCGTCAGCATGTGAATAATAGAAAGCATGATAGGTCTAAGACTGCTAGTCCTCCTAAAGCTAGAAAGGAGACATTTGTGCCTAAGCCTAAACAGAAATTTGATAAGGCTGTTTTAAAGGTCAAATGTTCAGTCATTGAGAATGTTGAGAATAGTGAAATTAAGAATGTTGTTTTGCCTGATAAAGGCCAATTTTACAAGTATGTCGGACCCAGCCAAGCTTGGGTTCCGAAGAAGTTCTAATCCCTTTGTATTGCAGGGCATTAAACAGGTACAACCGGTAGTGTGGATTCTTGACAGCGGATCGTCAAGACATATGACCGGAGATAGAGCCCTGCTATCAAATGTGGTTGAGAAAGCTGGCCCAGTGGTTACCTTTGGAGATAACAGCAAAGGTTTAACGGAGGGATATGGCTGTTTGCAAGCTGGAAATGTTATCATTGAAAATGTATATGTTGTGCAAGGACTTGAACACAATCTGCTTAGCATTAGTCAGTTCTGTGACAACGGCTACAATGTTTTATTCGACAAGCTGAAGTGTCAGATTCTGCACAAGAAAAGTGAAAAACCCTCCTTAATGGGAATCCGGAAAGGAAATCTATTCGTAGCTGACATGAACTCTGGAAGCAATCTTGAAGTCAATTGTTTCTATGCAAAGGCATCGTCAGATGAGAGTTGGCTATGGCACAAGAGACTTTCCCATCTCAATTTCAAAACAATGAATTCTCTTGTCAAAAGAGAATTGGTAAGAGGTCTGCCTCAGCTGGAATTCTCTCCAGAAGGACTATGTGAGGCTTGCCAGAAAGGAAAGTCAAAGAAAGCAAGTCACAAAGGCACTGACACATCTTCCATAACTGGTGTTCTGCAATTATTGCACATGGATTTATTTGGTCCAGTTAATATCCTTTCTATGTCAAAGAAGTGTTACTGTCTTGTGATAGTTGATGACTATTCCAAGTATACGTGGGTTTTATTTCTTCACTCTAAGGATGAAACACCACAAGTTGTGATTGATCATATCAAGATGATTGAGTTAGATTCTAACATCCCTGTTAGAGCAATAAGGTCAGATAATGGGACAGAATTCAAGAATACACTTCTCAATGGATTCTGTACAGACAAAGGGATTACCAGACAATTTTCAGCTCCTAGAACCCCTCAGCAAAATGGAGTGGTAGAAAGGAAGAATCGTACATTGATTGAAGCTGCAAGAACGATGTTAAATGAATCAGGTCTTCCAATGTACTTTTGGGCTGAAGCTGTCAATATTGCATGTTATACTCAGAATCGAACTCTAATCAACAAAGACTTCATGAAAACTCCTTATGAGATTTTGAATGAACAGAAACCTTCTATCAAATACTTTCATGTATTTGGTGCCAGATGCTTCGTGCTCAAGGATGGAGATGATCGTCGTGGTAAGTTCGAGGCAAAGGCATATGAGGGTATTTTTGTTGGATATGGAAGAAGATCATATAGAGTGTATATCATTGATCAACACAAAGTAACTGAAAGTGTCAATGTTACATTTGATGACACTAAACTCCCTAGTATCCAAACTGAAGATCCTTCTGAGAAACTGAAGTTTGATGATACGTCAGATTCAGAATCAGAACATGGTCAAGAACCTGAGGTTGTTGCTGGTGAAGAACCTGTTAATCCTGATGATACTCAAGGTAATAGTGATGGAAACTTTGGCAACAATGGAGATACCACTCCTACTGACGGAGAATCTTCAAGTCAACATGGCAACAACTCAGGGGGAGATGCTGAAGGATCATCTAGTAGGACACAACATCACAATGAATTTCAAGGCGAATCATCAAGATCAAATCTTCCAAGACAGATTGTCTGGAATAAAGCTCACCCTTTTGAGTTGATTATTGGTGATCCAGATGTTGGAGTCAGAACTAGACGTGCTACTCAAAATGAGTGTCTGTTCTCAGGATTTCTTTCTGAGATGGAACCTAAGAAAATTGAAGAAGCACTGTCTGATCCAGATTGGGTGATTGCTATGCAAGATGAACTCAATCAGTTTGAAAGTCAATAAGTCTGGAAACTGGTACCTAGGCCTGTACACAAGAAAGCTGTTGGTACTAGGTGGGTATTCAGGAATAAACTAGATGAAGATGGTGTGGTTACAAGAAACAAGGCAAGACTGGTAGCTAAAGGGTATTCTCAAGCTGAAGGTATTGATTATGATGAAACCTATGCTCCAGTGGCTAGACTTGAGGCCATCAGGATATTTCTGGCATTCGCAGCATTTTCAAACTTTAAAGTTTATCAAATGGATGTCAAGAGTGCCTTTCTGAATGGAAAGCTGGATGAAGAGGTATATGTAGAGCAACCTCCTGGTTTTGAAGATCCAGATCATTTGGATTTTGTCTTCTTTCTTTTCAAGGCTATCTATGGGCTAAAACAGTCTCCAAGAAAATGGTATGACACTCTCTCTGAATTTCTTATTGAAAATAGCTTTATTAGAGGTGTCATAGACAAAACTCTCTTTTCTAAAAAACATAAGAATGATACTATATTAGTCCAAGTCTATGTGGATGATATAATATTTGGGTCTACTAATGATAATCTCTGTAAGAGATTTGCTAAGTTAATGCACAGCAAGTTTGAAATGAGCATGATGGGAGAGCTGAAGTTCTTTCTTGGATTACAAGTAAATCAAAGATTAGATGGAACATTTATTTGTCAATCCAAGTATCTCAAGGAACTCCTCAAAAAGTACAATCTAGAGGATTCTGCATCAGCAAGGACTCCATCAACTACAACTGTCAAGCTTGGACCATGTGAAAACTCCATTAAGGTAGATGTCACAAGCTACAGAGGTATGATTGGCTCGTTACTCTATCTTACTGCAAGTAGACCAGATATTATGTATGCTACATGTTTATGTGCAAGGTTCCAAGCGGATCCTAGAGATATTCATCTCGTTGCTGTTAAACGAATCTTAAGATATCTTAAGGGAACACCAAATCTAGGTATTTGGTACCCTAAAGAATCTGGTTTTAACCTTGTCGGATATACAGATTCAGATTATGCAGGAAGTGTTGTTGATAGGAAAAGCACCTCAGGAAGTTGTCAATTCCTAGGAAGCAGGCTAGTCTCATGGTACAGCAAGAAACAGCAAACAGTTTCCAACTCAACGGCCGAGGCTGAATATATTGCTGCTGGAAGTTGCTGTGCTCAGATCTTGTGGATTAGGAACCAACTACGAGACTATGGCTCTGTATTGAACAAGATTCCTATTTTATGTGACAACACAAGTGCAATAGCCGTCACCAACAACCCTGTGCAGCACTCGAGGACAAAGCACATTGACATCAGGTATCATTTTATTAGAGAGCACGTCATGAATGGTACTGTTGAACTATTTTTTGTTCCAACAGAAGAACAAATAGCAGATATTTTCACTAAACCACTTGACGAATCCACATTTACCAGATTAGTTGGTAAATTGGGCATGTTGAATAGTTTTAGTGATTAATTTAGTTAATATCTGGGATCTGTTCTTGAATGAATTTACAAATGAATTTTTCATAAATGAAAAATTCATTTGCAAATTTATTTTATCATGTTATCATATTTCTTGCTTATTTCTATGTAATATATATTATCTTGTCTATTTTTATTTTCCCTTCTTGTTAATTTAAAATATCTCAGAATATTCTATTTCCTCTAAAAATATTTTTCTATGAATTTTTATTTGCTAAAATTCAATAGAAATCTATTTTTGGAATAAAAATAATAAATTCTGATATATTGTCTTTGTTTCAGTATATTTAATTAGAGTCTGTACATATTTGATTGTCTTTCTACTGAAATGACAATCGGCAAGACAATTGAAATTGTCTTGCTGAAAATCATTTCAGTACTTATATATATATATATATATACTTATTTTCATATTAATTCTGTGTTTAATGCTGATATGACAATCGGCAAGACAATTGAAATTGTCTTGCTGAAAGTCATTTCAGTTTAAATTATGTTTATTATATTCTTCAGTATAGTTTTATACTGGCAAGACAATCGGTATGACTATTGGATTGTCTTGCCAGTTATAAACATTATATATATTTCATTTTATTATTATACTGGTATGACAATCGGTATGACTATCAGATTGTCATACCAGTTATAATTTTAGTATTTATTCTGTTATTTCTTTTCCTTCTTTTGCCTGGTATGACAATCGGTATGACAATCCCGGATTGTCATACCAGCTGTTATATAAAGGCGTTTGTTGTTTTGTTTTAAACCATCACAACAGTTTCATTTCTTTCAAAAATTTCGAACAGTTTCTTCCTCATTTTCTCTCTTCTCTCTCTTCGAACTAAAACCATCAATCTGATTCCTTCCTTGCTCGAGTTTTTACTCAGCAAACTAATTCATCACTTTGTGATATATACATACAAGTATATATATACAGAGGTGCTGTTGGATTTTTCTTAAATAAAAACAAAAACAAATAAAAATCAGTTTGCCCCTTCAAATTCAATTTGTGTTTGTTGATTTTGAACTTTTTATTTTTATTTTCAATTTCTGATTTGTGTCTTTTGGTTTGTCAAAACTGTGTTTGTGAGTTAGGAATTTTAACGAGATACATTTCTGTCTAAATTTTTCGATTATAATTAATTTAATTCGAATTATTAAATTAATTTAATTAATTCGAATTTTCTTAATATTATTCTTAAAATTCTGAAAAGCGTGTGTCTTATTATTATTTTAAATGGCTCTCAATTTCCAAATTGTCGCGCATAATCAGGTTGGTTATTTTAATCCGGAAAAATGTGATGTTGAAAAATTTAAGCCTTGGATTAGATTTTTAAATGACCATTCGATTGTTAGCTCTGCTATTAAATCAAATGTGATTTTAAACGTCGATCTACTTAGACTGATTTGCACAACCTCTACTGTGGCCGATGATTCAAAATCTTTTTCATTCACCGTCGCAAACACACAGTATGTAGTTGATGAAACAGTCGTCAATCGTGCGTTAAATTTTCCACTAGACAATTTCTGTAATTTACCCTCTGAAAATGATATCACAAATTTTTTCAATGCTATTCACTATCAGGGGGTGATCAATTTAACCAAACTTTCTAAATCAAATTTGGTGTCTGAATGAGATATTTTCTTCGATACACTTTCCAAAGTGTTTGCCAACTGCACTAAATCCAATTTTCATAACATCACTTCCACTCTGCAGTATATTGGTCTTGCGGTTGTTTTCAATCAAAGGATCAATTTTGGCAAACTACTTTTTCCCATTCTCTTGAGACGTCTAACTTCTGCTTTACGTGATCATTCTACAAATCGTAGGGTATCATGTAACTATGCTCGTTTTCTCATGCTTATAGCAGATCATCTACTCACCCCTGAACACAAAGCCCTTTTTGCTAACTCTGCGGTAACCGAACCCCCTCCAGTTAGCAAAAAGATTTACACTCGCCAAGACACAACCTTCGAATTTATGCAAGTTCCAGTACTTGTATCTGCCTTCATGGCCAATTATATTCCCTTACCTATTTTCAATCTTCCCGGCCATGAACAGCAACCTCAACCTCCAGTGGTTCAAGCCACCCAGACTCTTCCATTACAGGTAGTAATTCCTCACTCTCACTCTCTTCCTACTTCTGTTGAAAGACCCCCAGTGGTTGATAGGGCTGACCATGAAGTTGTAGAACCACAGCTTCAATCCCAGGTCATAGAGCCAAACACAGAGTCTTATTCTATCTCAACCTCCCCCCCACTGTCTAAAATGTTACCCAGGAGATTACTAGGAAGTAGTACATTGTTAAATATGAGTGAACCCTCAGCTCTTCCTCCTCCTAAGAAAAGAAGAACATATTCTGAGGCATCTGAAAGCCCATCCTTGTCCTCCCAACAGGACATGGACTTTGAAATGGCCAATGAACAGTTACTAGAGGCATTCTCTCAACAGGATGCATCTATTGAAATTCGCCATAGGGCCATGGCATCTTGTACCGAGTCAAGCACAATTCCATTACTCACAGAGTCTTTGACAAGGAATTGCTTCAAGATTTAGAAGAAGGTGAAGTCAGAAGAGAAGACAACTGAAGTCAATTAGCTCAAAACTCAATGTAATATGATTAGAGCTTTATGAATCAAGATAGTCTAATGTAGTTATATGTTCAGGCTAGAGGAACATCTATCTTGTATTCACTTGTAAATTTCATTTGGAATCTGGAAAATGTTAAATATAATCCAGAACTTTTCTGCTATTTACTTTACATTACTGTTTATATCTTTTTCTTATTTGTTAGTTGAGTTATCCTCTAGGTATTTGTTGTTATTGTCTAACAAGCAAATAGGGGGAGATTGAAAGGCATATGTCATAGCCTACTCGTTTATTCGAGTATTTAACTCAACTCAAATAAGAATGTAATAAGTAAATAGTGGATCTATCATCAGAGAGATCTCACAAAGTAACATATGTCAAAGAATAAAGATACATTGTTCATCTGCAGACTTGAAGATTCACTGGAAGAAGTTCAAGAATTTGATCATGCCTCAGTGATATAAATCAAGATCGTGGATTTAATCAAGTGACAGAGATCTCGTCAGGGTATTATTTATTACAAGGATTCAATCAGAACAACAAAGTCAAGACATGAAGAAACGTCACGAAAGTTAGTCACTCATGAACCAGACAGTACATCGAGTGTCAGCATTGAAGTGGCGGAATTGATTCATAAGTCTCAGTGACTTTCAGAAGATTGTCAGAAGAATGGATGCTGCTCAGGGTTAGTATTAATTCTCTATTAATTAATTAAGTCATATAATTTAATTATGAAAATAAATTATATCTGCAAAGATTAATTTATTTGATTAATTAAATTAATTGATTAATTAATTCTGAATTAATATTAAGGTTTTTCAGAATTTTAATTGGTTAAAATCTGTTTTAATTCTAAAAAGACAACTGATTGTACTAGTATGACAATCGGTATGACAATTGATAGTCATACCGAATGTCATGCTAATTCAGTTGATTGTCTTGATAGAATTATTATTTAGATTAAAATCACTTATTAATTCAGTAAAACAATTTCATTTGAACTAATATGACAATCGGTATGACAATCAATAGTCATACCGAAAGTCTTGCTAGTTCATTTTAATTGTCTTGCTAGCTCTAAAAGATTGTCACACCGAAAGTCTTATTGGACAAAGGATTGTCACACCAGTTCATTAATCTCGGCTGTGTTGATTAAAAGAAGCAGAAGACCAATTCATTCAAGAGCAATCAAACAGAAGCCAAGAACAAACAGAGAAAAAGCAACCAAATATTTCATCTTATCTGCTAATTCAAGATCACAATTTCTAGCTTGTAAAGTTAAATCCAATCAACTAAATATCACTCTCTTGTTCTTGTGTAACAATCTAGCGGATCAAAATCCCTAGAACTTAATCTCAAATCGCATTTAACATTTGATCTTTTAATTACAAAAATAGAAAAAGTTCATGTCGAATTTATTCTAGATTTGTAATAATTGATTTGAGATTAATCCCTTGTAACCGATACCGTAGTTGTAACACCTTTCAAGTTTAATAAAAGTTTTATTTAACTTGAATTTTGTTTCACAATTTTATTCCGCATTTTATTCGACTAAACGGTATTGTTTGCATTCAACCCCCCTTTCTACAAACAAATTGGGACCTAACAAGTCCATTCTGCTTTTGGCTTGGGAATAGACTGTCCAACAGCAACTGTTGCAGTAACAGCTGTGGCCACCTTGTGAGGGATGTGAGGACCATTTTCAATGCAGTTGATGTAGCTTTCATCTTGAGAGAGAAGATGTAAATGCATCTTCACTTTCCAGTGATGATAGTTATCTCTTTCCAAGATTGGAATCTTTACACCAATATCCTACTTACTCATGATATTAGCAGAATAGATCTTTAAACTCTTTGTATGTTAAGAGCTTGCTCTGATACCAATTTTTATTCCCAGTGAACTAATAATGAGATTTACAGAAGGGGGTTGAATGTAAATCTCAAAACTTTTTCAAGTTTTGAGCAGTTTCTAGGGCTAAGTGTTTTTTGTGAGCAAATGTGTGTGAATGGCTTGAAGCTAATACAGAAAGATATATATATTCAAACACAAATGTAAAGAACACAGAGAACTTAAAAACTTTTCTGGTGGATTTGTTGTTCCACCAGAGATATGTTATTTCAGAAAATCTGTGATTCAAAGAATTAAATCACAGCTGCTTCCTAGTACAAACTAGATGATTTTCTCTCTGGATTTTTCTAAACAGCTCTGGAAAATTCACATCTAATTACTAGCTGCTACTTGGTTTATATATCACCAAGTTTACAAGTGAAGACAAAACTGTAAATACAATTAAAAAGGCTCTTCACATGTTTCTTCTTCATTTCTCTATCCAATGCAATTTAGGCTTAGCTGTTAATCTTTGAATACTTCCTTGTTTGCACCAGAATGGAAATGCTGCATTTTCTTGATTCCTCCTAAAGGCTTCCACATTCCAGTTTGTCTCTGTCAACCCATGTGCCTCTGTCAGCTTATGAATTGTCACTATCAACTGCTAATGAACTAAGTATCCGTTGAAGCTTTCATCCGTTGATGCCTTATCCGTTGAGGTTTTATCCGTTGAAGCTTTATCCGTTGATGCATTAGCAGTTAAAGTCTTTATCCGTTGAAGCACTTATCCGTTGATGGATATTATCCGTTGAAGCTTTAGAGACATCCGTTGAAGCTTTGTTCTTATCCGTTGAAGGTCTTCAATATCAGTTGATACTTCTTCACTTATACAAAATTACAAGGCATGAAATATTTACAATTAGCCCTCCTATTTGCATATCCACTATAGTCAACATGACTGATAATTTCCTACAACATCTAAGAATTAGAACTTGAATCCAGAGAATGAAATGTGCTACAATACTAAACTTATTGCTAAGTAAAACTACTCCTTCAACGGATAGCCAAGATGGTTTTATCTGTTGAGGCTACAAAAACTAGATTTCTACTTAAGTGTTTTGTTTAACTTATCATCAAACTAATACACATATTCCTAACATATCACTTAAGAAAATATAATTGTAGCTCACATAATATGTTTATGTAGTTATTTTTATTTTATTTATATATTTTCTTTTCTTAATATTGTGGAGTTTGCTAAAAAAATTTGGATCTTGCCAATATTTCATCATTTTTCGATTCTAGTACTCATTTTGAAAAAAAAAAACTTTACCTTTTTTTGTGATAGTAATTTTGAATTTATTTTATTAGTCTGGTTTCAATTTTAAATTATAATAATATTTATGATTATTATTATATTTCTTCCTGGTTTTTTATGTGTTATAAATATGTAATTATAGTTTAATTTCTTAATTAGTTATCTATTATAAAGATTATTAAATATTTTAATGTAATATTACAATAGTTGAAATACATATAGTAATAATACATTTGATTGGCTTTTTATTTCAATTTTAATTTATAATAGTTTTTATTATTATTATTATTATCATTATTATTATTATATTATTATTATTATTATTATACCTACACTTTCACCTGTGCAACCCAACTTATTTTTTTTCTATTCTATTAATGATTTTGAAAAAAATACTTTACATTTAATTTTCATGATCCTTTAAATGTATTTCATTATATTTGTATTTCAATTTTAAATTGTAGTAATGTATCATTATTATTATTATTATATTTCAAACTTACTCATTCCAATTTTTTTTAAGAAAATTATACTAATTTAACCCAATTATAAATGATTAGTTAATTATTACTTATATTTATTTTTATTAAAATAATTATTGTTTGTATTATATATAATATAATATTTTCAATAATTTCTATATCACTTAATAATATATTATTATAGTTCAATTTCTTAATTATAAATGTTTATTATATAGATATTAGATATTATAGTAGAATAATTAGAATATCCTTAGTACATATACCTTAGCACTTGGAATCCACCTATGTGACGACCAAACCATGTAACCCTATCACCACAACTCCCTTACTCTAATTATATATAGGATATAATTTATGACACCTATGTTTAATTTTTTTTTTAAAAATAATACAAAACGTCAGAGAATCATGAAGGGCGTTCCGGGGGATATAATATTTTTTTATTATTTTTTTCTCCCCGAATGTGCTTGGTTTGTAAAGCCTCAAAATTGTTATCAAGGTCCTGTTTTATATATTTATTATTAAATTTGAAAAAAAATTATTTTCTGTGTCAAAGTTTTTTGTTGGCCAAATGACGTAAACCTATTTTTAGTAGATATTTTTTATTTTGGTTTAAAAATTATATATATATGATCTTTGAAAATTCAAAAAGGTATTATGAGAGTCGAGCGTGTAATTTTCGAGGAATTTTACAAAAAAATTAAATGTAAATGTAAAAAAAATTCTCCACGTAATAGTACTTTCACGAGTAACAGTACTTTGATTACTATTTATTTTAAAAAATAAAAAATTGAAAATTATATTTTTTGACTACCTGAAAATGATAGTAGAATAGGAAAAAAATTATGTAAATTAGTACATAAAAATTAGAAGCATTATCCTGCTTATTACCAATGAGCACAATTATGTAGTGGGGTACAAGAAACTGTAGAGAGACAAACAAATAATCATTAATAAAGTATACGGTAGTTGGGCTACAATATACCAAGCCCTGCCCATGTTTTTGGGAGCCATTATCAAAACAAATCCTGAAATCATTACTGAGGCCTGAGAACGATGTTGTGCCTCATCCACGTCCGTCTGTAACGGATTTTTTGGTGTTTAAAGGCAATAATTGACGATCGACAACATATACGTCCTGTAATTTCAATAGACATAATTTTCTTGAAGGGAAAATATAGGCGCAAACTGCTTATTGTTACGAGTCTAGATTCGAACAATTACCTTTTACTATTTGCTATGGTTTAGTTGATGAGGAAACGTATGACAACTGATCTTGATTTTGAAGCGATTTCAAAGACATGTTTGTCAGCAAAAGGCCGGTGTGTGCATTATTTTTTACCGTGCAGCCAATATTATCTCTTCACAAAAAGACCCTCAAATTAATCAAATTATAAAAAAAAAATTGTCTTTAGTAGATTAGGTTTTAAAACAAACAGCTCATTAAAATAAAATTTATTAAAATAAATATACATGTAACTCATTCATGTATGAACATGTGAACTATCAAAATTTCTAACATTTCAATTTTGTAAAATATAATATAAATTTATTAGGAGAATCTTGACATAATTTTTGATAATATGTTTTGTTTTGAAATCGAGCCCAAAATTCACGTTTAAAAATTTCTCGCCATCAGAAAATTTTCAACGAGGTATGGCAGCACAAATTATTGAATGTTCACCTCTCACATATATGTAACTCGATTATAATAATGTTAAATTGAAAAAAGAAAAAAAAAAGAAAATTATACTGACGGTGTAAAAAGTTACTTCGTCGTTTAGCATCGACATTTTACTTCCAAAATGTTGGAAAGATTAGGCTAGTTGAACATGGGCCATCAAAATTGGATCATTAGCTATGTGGACTTAATCTAAATGCTAGTGGACCAATAGCCCTACAAGTTACTCGTGTCAATTGCTAAAAATCCAATTTGCATTTTTGTGCACTCAATTTAATAAATGTTACTTTCAACTTTTTCTAATTCTTAATCATGTTAACATACAAGTTTTGATGGTGATTAGAATTGGATAATTTGTGTTTTGCCTTTGCTGCACGTCATGTTAAGATAAGGTTTTCATACAAATCACATACTTTATTATGGATAGAGTATAAGCATAATCAAGAATTGTTAGTTAGTGGAAAAATTAATTATTTAAGGATTTATAAATTAAGGGTATCTTATCTTTAATTTAACAGTTTTTCTATTATGTATTATTGTGCACATGATAACCTCAAAAATTTATAATGGAGTTTTTTTAATAGTGATGGAACTCCGCATTCACACAAACTCCAACGATCAAAATGACGCAGAATTAAGTTTAAAAAAAATTGGCTCAAATTATAAATTTTACTCCACCCCACCAGCACATAATAGAAAAATCATTAATTTAAATAGAAGTATTATGTGCATAGAGTATTTTTTTTATATCAATTTTAAGAAAGAAGATTTAAGTTGGTACATGGAATTAAAACACCAACCTTGGATGATTATTGGAGTTCATAATAAAATTCCATGTATTCAACCTTGTTCAATGAATAAGCTCGAGTATATAATTGTTGGGAGTGCGAGATATTGGTGCTGCCTGAGTATCTATAGCAGGTGGACAGATATGAACAATTTTCTGCAGTTACATGAAAACTTCTATGCACTTTACATGACCTCTGGATGCATCGTGTTTAATGCAATTGTACCTAACTATTTTCTCATATAATGGAAAATTAATGTATCCGGGTCATTGTGTTAAGAGTTTCCGCACATCGTTTGCAGGAAAGACAGATGCTAGATTATAAGCCTTAAGCCGTCAGACGGCCTTTGGGAGTGATCTAAAACAAATCATTGCGGCTCGGCTCAGAGCGGACAATATCATACTAATGGGAGTTAGGTTGTTTAGCAAATCCCAACACATGCCACCACCATTGATCCACGATCTTGGTCTCCGAAACATGCTGAAGGAGTGTAGGTGATGTAATAAGTTGCATTAGCTGCTTGTGATAGTTGAGTGACAGATGTGAAGTTGCTACTAACAACTGCTATCATAGTTAAGGACTAGTTTCTGTCTGCGCATTGATAATTTACTAAATCTGTTTTTTTATAGCTTAGTATTACTTTCTTAATCTGCTAAATGGTAGAACACAGCTTCAAATCTTCTTGGTGTAAGATTCCTCTACTAACTGATTAATGCAAGTTTGCGCAACGCGGCCATCTGTATGTAACCGGAGGTGCTTCGCAACTCTGAAGTCTGAATGAATATCTTCCTTAAATATTATCAGATTCCGGCTAAGAATTGCTCCTTTTCTCCGGACAGCATAAACCAGGTAATCGTATCGAGTAAAATTCCACCTTCTGAATCGACAACATAGTCTCACACTTGACTAATCACAGTTAGACAAGGAGCATAAGGTGCAGGCACGAGGGCTGCAGGCTCAAGATTGGTTATCCAGTAATACTAGTTCAACAAATTAGTGATCAAATACCTTCAGTCGGCCAACCTAACAATCTCCTTTTTACATCAAACTAAATCTCATGTAATTACAAGAGCAAGTGGACTTGACACATTACCTTGACACAAATTGACCGCTGCCTAAGCTCTGATACCATGTTGAGTAACGGTCGCTCTAGAACGTAAGGTGTAGAGGAAGGCCCAACCGGATCTTATTCTAACAGATCAGCAACTTGCTAAACTTGAACTTAACTGCAACAGGTTTCATTGCCTACGCTGCAGCAGGTTCATAATCTTCTAAAAGTTTTGCCAAGATTAGCGTCGTAGTACTGTGTTCAGATGAAGTCCGAGGTTTGAGTTTACTTTCTAAAAGAAGCACAGAGTACTTGTATCACGAGTACGCTTGTAAAATCAGTACCTTAGGTGACAACTAGTTTTGTCAAGGCTTAGTATCCATGTTTCTCTAAAAAATTGGAGTGACGGTCATAAACGACAAGAGATACTCATCGCTTCACCCCGAGATTTGTTACGGTAGATACTCAATTGTAAGGCATATAAGCCTAATTAGTTTTAAAAAAACAAATACATGTGTTTTCATCAAAATTAATGCATCTGACAATAAAATTTCTCTTTAACAAATTTAGTTGCAAGATTTTAGATACAAGCTTCCAATTAAACTACGGTATACTGAACTCCTAAATCTTTGATAAAAAAAAATCCTGAACAAGAAAAGGATAAGAAATTCGAAAGAATCTCCATCAACTGGAACATAAATTTTAGTACAAGCAGAGACTCATATAGCATGATGTATTCATACCAAAACGGTGACTAACGGCTATTCGGTACTTTTAAATTTAGGGGCATCTGGTTTTGGTAAACATGATAACTGATACTCCCTCACTCCCCTTAGATTGTATATATCGAGAGACGAGGGACGGGGGTTCGACATGCATTTTAATGCTCGTCTAATGTATAGTTTCATTAATAGTTTTAATTTTTTTTTTAAATAAAAATTGATGTTTGAATTTTAATGAAATTTTTTTTTAAAAAAATAATGAAGGTATACTTTATATCACCTTAAAGTGCGTGTCGAGTATTGAAAAAAAAACTGTATACAATTGGACGAGACATAGGGATTAACTACTAGATAAAAGGCCACTTCAATTGTTTGTAAATTGTAAGTACAAAGTTTTAATCTTCAACCAACAACAATTTACAATGAAAGAGACAAATATATCTGCAAAGTAAATTCAAAAGGGTATATTAGTTTACTTGATCAAGACAAATAAAATGTAAAAACAAAATTTATTTTTCTGCCATATACAAACCAACAAACTGCACAAAAATGCACTTCAGAGGGAAAAAATATCCCTGATTCCATTTTCCAACACCTGATGATCTTACAATCTCATAGTACATTGTAAAGTAGATTTAATAAGGCAAACTCTTGGAGCTTGAACTTGTAGCCAAGAACTTGAGCTTAGAAGAGCCCTCATCAGCATTGGCACGACGAGTTATCGTTTCCAAATTCTTGTACAAACTTTGTCTCACCATGTTCTTCATCAACCTCTTCCCTTCGCTCGCCTCGTTATGATTTGTAGGTGAACCAATTGATAACCTTCGAGTCTGAGGCCCTGAATGAGGTCCCATCCTTGTTTGCCTTTCGTCTTTAAACCATTGCAACAATTTAAGTGCCCTTTTTCGCGCCAAGGTGGTACCTAGCAAAGACACTTGAAGAAGGACATGAACAATCCCTGCCTCAGCCATTTTCAATCTTTGTACAGAGCTCTGATGTGCTAAAATCATTAGAATATAAACCGATATCTCTTGGCTTTTCGGCTTATCCTCCCATGTCATGATCTCAATTAAGTTTTCGGGTACCAATAGATTACTTTCTAAAACCTTTTTCCCCATCAAGGTCACTACTAAGTTCCCTAAAGTTGCAAGGGCCTTTTCTGATGTTTCTTTGACAGAGGAGAATCTAAGGAGATTGTTTATTACTTCATTAGACACTAATGTTCCTGCATTGTTCAACATAGTGGAAAGATTGTATAATGTACCTAAACAGAGTTGTTTAGTTTCAAAAGTTGAATCTGATTCAAGAATGGAGATAACAAGAGGGACAATCTTAGACAAGTTATTGGGACTTGGCTGTTGTGTAGGGAAGATATAGACAGAACTAGTTGTGCAAATTCATGCCTTGTTTGCTCTTCTAAAACACCGATGTTTTCGGGTAGTTTCGATAAGATTCCTGACTCAACCATGAGAGCTTTGTTCCTGCAAAAACAACCAGACAGAAGAGAAAAAATCATTAACAATAACATTCATGTGCTTCATAATTTTCCAGTTCTCTGCACAGACTTCATGAAAATAACACAAAGAAAATGAGACATGCAGGTGTATTTTCATGTGGGGTGTTTCCAATTATGTAAAAAACAGACTTTTTATTATCTCTGCAAGATTCTTGAAAACAGATATGTAGGGAATAATACTTTAGAGGTCAACTGTTGTACCTGTTTTTGAATTGTTCGAAGATATAGCAGATTTGAAGTACATGAAAATCTAATGAAGTCATTACAAAATAATATTTATATTATTGTTTTATTAAACTGTCTGGCTAACTAGTTGTATGCCACCTACAAATCCTCCTACCCCCATGGAGTTTAGTGGAAGATTAGTGCACCTTTGTTGGTATTTTAAAAGTAAGGTTTGTCTCTACTAACATGGTTATGTTGAATTCATATGTGTTTCACATTTTTAACTTGAACATGAGATATGCAGGGACTCTTGTATTGTATAAAATATAAATCTTTATTACAAATAAACAATACTAACACATAAAGCATCAAGGATTTTTCTAGCACAGGGGCACGTACTAAGAAAGTGTAAAGATGAGTCATAGTGGAGAGCTCATTATTAATTATTAATGAGGACCTCCTATATGCACAAAAATCTCCACCAATCAAATTTTTACAACTCATCTATTACACTGTCGTTTGAATCGAGATATTCTGAATTGATTTCATTCATTTCAATTCCATACTACCAAAAATTTATTTTTTTATCATAATTTAATATATTGCTTGACTAATGTTTGTTAACTAAATCAAATCTAATAAAATATAATCAGTTATTGGTTATTCAAATGGCACAATGTTGTTCCATATGCATTATGATGTAAGAAATAAAAAAGGTCATGTTCCACTTATATGTATCATAGCATGAATATTCTCAAATCTCTAGTTATTATTGGAGCTTCTCCACTTATAAAAAAGAGATGTTCTGATTAGGGGTGTACACGGTTTGACCAACCCGACCAATACAAACCGAACCGACCCTATTTCGGCCGAACCAAACTGATTTTTTTCAACCCGATATATAGTTGGGTTGAAAAAATGTCAACCCGATTTAATTGGGTTGGACATGGTTTTCGATAATTTTAAACCAATCCAACTCAACCCGATTAAAATATATGTACATGCTAATAAGTTAATCCAAATTATGTTTAGGCCATTTACATAAATCCATACATCTCTAACTCTAAATGTAACTTATAACCTCTATGTTCATAGTTCATTTCGTAACAACAATAGATGTTTGATTAGTGTTATATTTTTTGCATTAATGATTCATTCCAATATTTAAAGCGTAAGCAATATTATTAGTACTTTTGATGTCGAAAATTAGATGCTTAAGGTTATTCAATATGGAGGATTGTAATATTGTTTTGAACTATTTTCAGTGTTTTAAATTTTGAAAACTTATGTTTTATTATAATTTTTTATATTAATTTTGTATATTTAATAAACCGATCAAACCGATCCAAACCGAACCAAACCGAAGTATACAAATTGGTTTGGGTTACAATTTAAACGGTTTGGATTGGGTTGAAATTTTGAAAACCCGAACTAATTGAGTTGGGTTGTTAAATTTTCCCAACCCGCCCAACCCGATCCGTGTACACCCCTAGTTCTGATAATGTGCTCTTTGTCCTATAATGTTCTCTATATACATTAATCAGTTATTGGTTGTATTTGATGATGATGCAAGGCTTCACTTTCAATATTCTAAATATTACTTGATCATTAATCAGTTTATCCCAAAAAAAGTATTTATTTCAAAATTACTTGTTCTTAATGTTAATTTAGTTAAGTTATGTGCATTGTTTGATATAATCAATTAGATGAGCCGAAATCTAATTAGCGTTCTAAGGGAAAAAGATAAACTCTTATCACCGGAGTTACTAACGGAACGAAATTTGAATAACGAGTACACACCTGTAAGTCCCGTTAGCAAGCTCAACAAGGGCCCGAACGGCCAGGCTTCTTCGTGTCACCACCTCCGAACCAACCATGGCAACCAACGGCGGAATAACTCCGAGCTCCGCCATTAATTTTCGACGACTCAAATCTTCTCGAGCAACTCGAATAATATCCTTAGCAGCCACTTCCTTTTCTTCTAAATTTCCAAAATGAAGGCTCTTCACTGACCTCTGTAACGCACCACAGCCACCTTCCTCCACCACCTTCACTAAAATCACTGATCGTTTTCTTTTATCGGTTCTTGATCGGACACCTTGAATTGCTTTCGGAGCTTCTTGGCTGCATGAACCGTCGAATTTTAGCGAAGAATTTCAGCTTTTTGTGAGATGAAAAGCATGTTGAAGATTGATCAGACATGTTTGCTAGCTTATTTTTTCGAAATATTTATTTTGAAAAAAATGTTTTTTGTGTTTGTGCAGGATTTTGAGAAAGACGAAGCAGTGAGAAATATATATAGGGGGGCTCAGGGGAGGAAACTGAGCGCGCGCATGTAGCGATTCATGTCAACACATACTCACATACTGCATGTTACATTTAATATTTTAATCATATAAGAAATTGGGTATGGAATTGAGTATTTTAAGATTCAAGCAACGGGGACTTTTGCTTCGGGGAAACGGAATGGAATACAATGTAAAGAGGAAGGAAAAGGAATCATAGTAAATTATTTTATTTTATGATAAACTGAATTAAAGTTACATGATTATATTAATATTTAATTGTTCTAATACTATATATATAAAAGGTCAAATGTATTTATATTTATAACATATAATTTGTTTACTTTAAAAAATTAATATAATTAGGTTATAACATCTTTAATTTTTTAAGAATTAAAATAAATTATATATCAAAAATATTTTAAATTTTAAAAATTAAATATAAATTAAATTAAGTTTTAAGAAAATAATTTACATATTAATCTGTTTTTTGGATAATAAGATTTGAATTATAATTAAAATGAAAACAAGTCGGAAAGGAAAGCAAATAGGAGGTGGAAATGGGTATCCAAAGATTTGTGATAAACCTAAACTAAAAAAGAAGTAAAATATTAGAGATCCTAAATTTTTACCCCAAAAATTTCCCAAATCTGACATGTCACATGAATAGTTGTAACCTTTCTAATAATAAAATAGGACCCCGCGTGCATTAATATGTGCTCACGATTAAATAAGTCATGTGTCAGTCACGTCATTTAATAAAATTTTGGGAAGATATTTGGGAAACATAACACTACTAAAAAATGGCAATTCTTACTAAACAACAAAGGGAATAAATCTACTTAATTATCCTAATCCCCTACCTGTATTGCTACAAAGACCATGTTTTGTCTTCACCTTGATACAAAATTAAAGTTTCATCTCCCTCAATAACTAATACGATGTATTTTTATTTATTCAGACCCTACTTTTGTTCACTTCGATGAAATGAAATGAGGGGAGAATGTAATGAAATTTGAACTCTTATTTGGTGAGATTAAGGAAAATGTTTAAAATTTTCATTTATTTTTTCATTCCATTCCAAACTATTTAAACTAAAATTCTCACACACATGTTTTGGAAGGAATTCTCATTCCATTTCTGCATCAATTTTTCTACAATTCTCATCATAAAAAATTTAGACTACTTATATTCATTTATAATTTCACTCATATATATTTTTTCTTCATAAAATTTGTATATAATTTTTCATTATATTTCTGCCTCATTCCATTCTTACCAAGTGAACACATCCTAACGCTGTGTTCCCGAATCTAGGGTAGAAAGAAAACAATAGAATATAACCAATTTTTCTTTCTCTCCTAATCTTTCCAAAAGTGGGAAGAAGATTTTGGAGACAAAAAATAAAGAAAACTTCTTCCCAAATCTGCAGTTTTCTTTTTCTTTCTTTCATAAAAGTTGCTCGAGAACAAGTTCAAGAAATGTATTCTTTACTTTATTTTTCTTTTATCTCCAAAAAATGTTTCTGGAACACGGCGTAAGAGTTTCGACGTTTTTAATAAATTTTGAATTCTCAAACTCTCGTAAAAAAAAGCAAGAAAACAACGTAAGGGACCGCAGAATGGTTCAACTTCCTAGCATATTCCTGCGAAGGTAGGCTCTGCGGTTTGGTTCAGAGTTTCACGTGCACTATTGACACACACTTGGACTCTAACTAATGGACATCCCCACTCAATGATTTTGTTTTATAAATCCGGCCCACTTAAGTTTGTATAAGTCCACCCGGTTTGCATGGTAATTTGAAATACAACCACCAACAATAATATATTTAGATTTAATTAATTTATAATTTTAAGAATTAGATGTTCATTTATTTTAAATAAAATAGATGTTATCTATATCCATTTGTTTGCTGAAAATTATTTTTTTGAACTTCTTTCCCGGAAAACATCTTTCAGGAAAATATCTTCTAATACAATTATTTTTCAAAAAAAAAAGATTTATTTCTAATTTTTTTTATAAAAAAAAAAGTTATTTTTCCGCAAAGAAACCGAACCTAAATCAAATTTCAAACGAATCCAATGAATCGGTGGGGATAAGGTGTCCATTATTTGTGTGCACTTTACACTCAAAGCCAGAAAGGGAACATATACACATTGCACGACTGCACGCGACACGCCTCAAGACTCGAGTCGTAAAGTGTTGCGAGCTTCAATTAAACAAGACTATGAAGTGGAATTCATACTCTCCAGAAAATGTAACTGAAGCTTCATCTACCAGATCCTTCAACTTTAATAATTACATGTCCTGGACTGTGTATCACGTGTCGTGTGCATTTATAAATAGGTTTTTTTATTATGTGTCGTTAATGTAAAATAAATAAGAAAATTTATATATTTAATGTAATTTATTTAATTCATTTTTATTACCTAAAATTATAAATTTTCGCATTTATCATGCGTTCATAAACACACACTAAAATAGAAAAACCCTTTTTATATTGTATTTTCTTAAGATCTCTTTAGAAAAACAAGCATACTTTGCTCATTATGTCCAAGTAGCAATACTAAAAGTTTAAGAAACGAGAGCATGATTAGATATTTCAAATGCTTAACCGATTATTTCTTGTCATCGTTCGATTCTCGCTCATTTTGAATTTTATTAGAATAAATATTCCATTATCGTCAAAAATACGTTTTAAAAGGAGTACAATATAGATATTTCATGTTCAAGAATATGAATTAGAAATCATAAGAAACAAGGTTATATTTTCAAAATACACAAATTAATTTTGGTACATAAACTTTAAATCACTTTAAACTGTCGTTTAGAACTTATACGATGATTCATGCCTGTTTACCTGTCTGGCTGTATCCTGTTACTTGCTTAGGCTCTGTTTCAGATTGTTGTTAAAAATTGTTGTGCTGTTAAAAAAAATGCTGCTGAAAAATGTGTTGTTGTAAAAATCAGATAACTGTTTGTTAATTTTTTTGATACCCATATGGTTTGATGCAAAAAATTAAAATAATAATGATTTTGGTAATGTTTGATGGTGAAATCAACATCTGTTCCCGCAACAGATATGGGGACTTACGGCCTCTGTTATAAAAATCGGCCGATTTTCAAAAATCGCCGATAAATCGCATAAAAATCGGTCAAAAATATTTGTCCGATTTGACCGATTTCCGATAAATCGTCCGATTTTTAAAAATCGTCCGATAAATCGTAAATCGGTACCTCAATCGAATAGTTCCGATTTCCGAAATCTGTAACACTGATTACAGCTGAAAAGCACCCTTATTCAAGCAGAAATGCCGAAGCCCAAAAATGGAACAAAAATGAATGCACCAGCCGGGAATCGAACCCGGGTCTGTACCGTGGCAGGGTACTATTCTACCACTAGACCACTGGTGCTTGCGTTTAAATTTTTCTTTTCAAATGAATTTTATAATTGTAGAGAGGCCAGATGCAAAAAATAGCAATTCTCGAAGATTTGATGAGCATGGGCTTCATCAGCACCCAGCACCCATTCGAATGACCATGGTTTCGTCATATATACTGTTCGTTTCATATCTAATTTTTTTTCAAGATTAATAGTTCAAGTCATTAAAAGTTTATTACATATTGTCCTCAATTACTCCAAATTTTTTATGAAAATGGATACTTGTTTGTAAGTCTATAAATATCTATTTCAACTTGTTGTACCGTTAGAAAAAGTGCGGTTGAAAAATCAGATAATTATTTGTTAATATTTTTAATTTGTAAATATTTTGATGTTAAAAATTATGAAAAATAATGTTTTTGTGATGAAATCAGCATCTGCTTATTTCAAAAAACTGAAAAAAAGTTTTTTGAAAAATACGGGGCCCTTATTTTTTCTAACAACAACTTTTATGTCAAAAACACTTTCACGATAGCTGCTTTTCACCGAAAAACTGCCGTTGCAATGTCAAACACACCCTAAGTCATATTTGTAAAAAAAAAAATCTAATTATAAAACTCAATAAATATAATGGTACAAATGACATTTACTTTTTATCGAAAAAATAAAAATTACTAAAAATATTGCTTTTTAAAATTTATTTTCAATTTTACTATATTTTTTTTGCAAAATAATGATTTACATCCAAAAGTAATCACGTTTGCAACTTATTTTACACTTTTTTTGACAAATGACTGAATTTTTTTTATTGAATTAAATTGCGTTGGGTTGCAAATCATATTATCACAAATAAAAAACTTAAAGAAATCGTAATTTTGTAAAGAAGGTTCGGAAAAACTTACTTTTTAAAAAACCTCAAAAAAATATATTTATCACTTACATTTCGTTAACAAGCATTTCATTCTTGAGAGGCTCTACTTCTACCACAATATAATGTTAACATTTTAACAATACTTAATATACTTAGGTCCCATTTGTTAACAGGTGAACGAGTGATTATGTACTGAACAATTCTTTTTTCCTCTGTTCAGATTATTTGATAAAAAATTCATGCATCTGGACCACTGGATTCTTTGAACAAGTGCCGGACGAGTGAGCTTCTAAATTTTCACTGAGCCAGTCAAATTATATTTATGTCATCTTCTTTCAATTATCATGTAGTAATTTAAATTTTGTCATTTTACTTAATATTATTCATCTTTAATTAAAAAACAATCTTATTGTTCTCTTGGTAGTATCCAAACACATGTGGTTAATTTTGACTAAAAAGGTTTGTAAATTTTTAAATTTCATGTTTTGTATTTTAGAAAAAAAAGTTTAATTTAAATTACTTATGAATGAATCAAAAAAATTAAATATATAATTATTTGAACAAAAATAGGAAAATACGTAAACTTTCTTTGAAGCTTATATATTGGGGATGTCAATACATGAAGTACTTTTATATAGAGATGAACTATTATTTAAAAATATAAATACATAATTTATTTCATTTTTCATATATAGTTATAAATTTTAATTACCAAATTAATGATAAATTGCACAATTTTTTATTTAAAAATTATTGTAATTTGATGAAATTGTTTAAAATGGTTTTGTAGTAAAATCAATTTAAAATTATTGCACAATAGAATCAAATTTAAATCATTTTTTTTCAAATTTCAATTATTAAACTTTTTATTATATTTAAATATATAATTATCATTCTACGTTAGCAATAAATTTGATGAAATTTTATAATAGAATCAAGGTATAAAAAGGGTTATCTCTTGAAAAAAACATATATAAATATTAAAAAAAATATTTCATTTTTAATATGTTGTATCTTAAAATTATTAGTGATTGTACTTTACGGTCTAATTTTTAAAGTTTCCTAATTATTACAAATGATAAAATTTTAACTTATTAAAAAATATTTAAATTATATATATTTTAATTTAAACAACTTTTAAAAAAAAAATTATCCAATATTATCAACCACTCAATCACAAGGTTAATTTATCATTCAGAAATTTAAATAATTTTATCAAACAATTTTCTTCATTACTGTTCAGATTATTACTGATTCAGAAATTTTAATTATTCAGAAAATTTTGTTCATATTTAACAAATGAGCCCTTGGCCTTCATTAATGAGTATTAAAAATTTAAATCATTTTATAAATAAGAAGATTGTTTTTTTTTCCTTTTATAATTCCGCGAGAGGTTATGTTTTAATAAACGCGTGTATAGAATTACACACAGTAACACACCTCAAGAACACACACACAACTCTTCAATTTCTACCCTACTTTTGATCCCATGACTCCTCCAATCTGCTGTTCTTCATGCCTCTTTCCCTAAAATCACCCCTTCACCCTCTTTTTTAAGGTAATTTCTTGAACAAATACATACATATATGTACATATATGCTGATTTGATCATGTAAAGCTATAATTAGGGCTTGTTAATCTCTCCAATTTTCGATTTTTTTAATACCCAGTTGCTTAAAATTGTGTTTTTAATGTTATTGTGTGTTCTTGATTGGCTACTGGACTTTAATATGTCATATCTTAAATTGTTAGTGCAATTTGTAAATTGCAATGCATTGGTTAAATTTTGTAAATTAAATTGAAATAAGTTAACAACGGTATGATTAGGACTTGTTAGTCTTTCCAAGTTTCGATCTTTTGAATACCCAGTTGCTTGAAATTGTGTTTTTAATGGTATTGTGTGTTCTTGATTAGCTACTGGACTTTATTATGTTACGGTGTTTGTTTCTTGAAATTTTATGATTATTTGCAATGCATTGGTTAATTTTGTTAATAACATTGGAATACATTAATAAAGGTGTGATTGGTATTAATATTTATGGAAATATAGTGTTATGATTTGGAAAAGGGTACTTCTAAAAAATATGTAAAGAGCTAGCGAACCAAATTTTATCGCTATTTATATTTGTGAAAGGCAAAATTGTGAATTGTTTTTGAGTTAGAATGTCTTTCCCTAATTGTCCACACTCTGTTTTGGAATAGAGTAGTGGAATTTTAACAAATATGAATAAGGCCCATCTGAGGCATCGATATCGGACAATCGACTGACTAGCATGTTTGGTCCACCGGAAAGGAGAGACTGACCGAGAAGAAGTGTATCAGTGGGGTGATCAAAACTTTGCCAAACAAATTTCTCTATTGAGTCAATCAACACCAGATTACCATCTGGAAGTAATTCGAGACGTACCACGTCTTTGTTGGCTGTGCCAGTTTGCCAAGCAACCGTGCCATCAACATCAGCCAGGACAAGGTTTCCACCCGTGCCAAATGTCAATGTTGCATTCTCTCGGACTGGCTTGGCACGGTTGGCATCCCAAACCCAATGCATAGTTGACTCAGAATGACGATTTCCCATGCGTAATCCGAGGATGAAGGCAGTAGGAGTGGTGTTATAGAAACAAAACTGGAATGGAAATCTAAAAATGGGCAGTACATGGTAGCTGGCACCATATTCGACAATGTATTCGCCTCGATTACCTTTATTGGCATATTTAAAAGTTTTGTTAGCTGGCACAGCAGTTTGAGCTAAGGAGATTGATATGAGAAGGATTAGTGAAATCGAAATTGTGAAAGAAAGCCGAGAAGACATGGTCTGAGGCTGTTAATGATGATATGTTGTTAAGCCAAGATATTTATAAATAGATCTTTGTTAAAGAGTCTCTAGATTTATGAAGGAAATGAGGGCTACTTTCGATTACAATGGCTTAGCACTAACACTTTAAAAATCAAGACTAATGTTCTTAAAAATATGTCACCATTAGCCATCACACAAGTTTTTTACTTGAAACATTGCAGTTATAAAATTAAATTTACGAAATGATGGCTTGCGGTTCGAGAGAAGCGAATACAGAGTTGGGAGGTGGATTAGGAGGAATGAACTCGAAAAAAGGGTCAATTCAGATGCGCTAAGTTGTTTTTTTTAACTCCTTGAGTAATTGTTTTACATGTGCATAAGATATAGACATCGTTTAGTGGACGGATGATCAATACTTAAAAGAAAGCCATCAGCTTCATAGGACACGCCATGATAGTTCAACAATTTAAATTAGTATGCAGCTGTTTATGCAAGT
Source organism: Apium graveolens (assembly GCF_009905375.1). Lineage (NCBI taxonomy): Eukaryota > Viridiplantae > Streptophyta > Magnoliopsida > Apiales > Apiaceae > Apium > Apium graveolens. The sequence goes on from NW_027418732.1 coordinate 114,451, forward strand.
ATAGAGGAGAACAAAGTAATGCTAGGTGTTATCTGAGTCAAGATTTGTGGAGATCAGTTACAGACTTTAAGACAGGTGATCCATTGTCTAATTGTGTGCTTACTGGTTAGAGTATGGTCTTTTTGTCAGCAGTCATGGTAAGTAGAGTCGTTTCTTCCTGGTGGAATTTAACATTCCTGTTAGATGTGCCTGGCTAGGCAGCCCGCCCCCAACTCGTTGCAGTAAACCTTGACATTCCTGTTAGATGTGCTCGGCAAGGCAGCCCGCCCCCAACTCGCTGCAGTAAATCTTGTGCACATACGAAGTCCAGAGACTGCAAAAACAGGTCAATGTAGAACTTCATGTTCTTGTACTATCCTCTATATAGTCACCCTTTTAATTTTTTGGCTAGCACAATAATAGGACCACCAGGTAGATGAGATTACAGAGGAACATGAATTCTTTGCAGTGCTGAATTTGATGTTTTCACATAGCAATGAATCAAGTAAAAAACAAGATCCCGACCATTTTTAGATATTTTACAAGTGAGTCATGTATAATATAGTAAATATTTAAACAGCACTTTTAAAATCAACCAGTATTTTATTTATTTATTGCGAAAACGATGAACGTTTCATTGATAAATATTCGAATTATATGTTCTCAAATGGATGGTGAAATTATATAAAATGCTTGATAAACACAAAATCACCAATAATATCATCCAAATTTCATGAATTTAAAAAGCAAAAATCCAATTATATGTTACGGTGTTTGTTTCTTGAAATTTTATGATTATTTGCAATGCATTGGTTAATTTTGTTAATTACATTGGAATAAATTAATAAAGGTGTGATTGGTATTAATATTTATGGAAATTTAGTGTTATGATTTGGAAAAGGGTACTTCTAAAAATATGTGAAGTAAGAGCTAGCGAACGAAATTGAATTGAATTCAATGTTGGAATATGCGAATATATGTGCAATTTAGGGTCTGAAAGGATTTTGTTATGTTCTTTAAAAAACTAGATTTGGTTACATAGACTGTAGAGTACATATGCATTTGAAAGTCGAATGGACTTGTGTTACTATAGGTGTAGTTTATTTTGAAATTTGTTTTTTTTTATGCGGGGTTTTGGCCTGTTTATGGTATGGTTTGTGTTATGGATTATGGTGTTGATTTTTTATTCGAATAACAATTTGATGATCGAAGTTTGAGGCACTTGGATGAACTCAATGTTACATATATGCTTGGGATTATTTTTCAAATTATCGCTTTCCTCCCTCCCCGTTACGTGTATTTGTCTAATACCTTTTATCATCTGTGTAGGGATCAGAGTCATCTGTATAGGGATCAGAGTTTTAAGCTAATGGAGACCTCTGCACGATGTCAAGCTTGCGGTGAAAGGTCTCTGGTCACTGATGAAGTTTCTGAAAATTTGATCTGCACATCATGTGCTGTTGTTCAGGATTACAATAATTTTCAATCCCATATTGGTGGTATTAGTGGCCCGGCTGGCACGTATATCCGCACTGGCACCTCGGGCTCTGGCAGTAACTATTCGTACAAAGAAAGCAAAATTTATAAAGCTGGTGTTCTTATTGATGATCTTTTGTTTAAATTAAATTTCTCTGTTTCATCAATAGACGAGGTAAAGAAAATGATTAAAACTATTACTAAAGGTGAGTATGGTCAAGGTGATTGGTTTAGTATATTTGTTGGGGCTTGTGCTTATGTTGTTAGAAGGAAAAATGGGAACCTTTTGCCAATGACGGATGTGGCTGCTTTAATTTGTTGTGATACTTATGAGTTAGGAAGAATGGTCAATCGGGTTATTAGTTTTCTCGAATTGAAGTTGCCTGAATTTGATATTGTTTATTTGTATGAAACTACACTTAGAAATAGCCCGAGTTTTAGTGGTATTGAAGTGGATAAAAAGGAGGTGATGTTGAAACAGGGGGTGTTTTGGTGCAGTGTTTGGTAAAGTGGTTTGTGACGACAGGAAGAAGGCCAGTGCAGGTTGTGGTGTCTGTTTTGACGTTTATCGGACAGCTAAATCAAGTAGATGTTAAAATTGAGAATTTGGCCAGTGAATTGAATGTGCTTGCTGGTACATGTAAGTTGAGGTATAAGGAGTTGTTAGAGAGGCTTGTGGAGGTTTCAAAAGCGTTGCCATGGGGAAAAGATGTAACTGTAAAGAATATTCTGAAATTTGCACCTTATGTTTTTCAGTACATGGAAATGAAGTCGATGGGTGATGGTCAAAAAGCAATCAAGAATTCAGATGATGTGGGATTTGACCTGACTTATTTTGTGAGTGACTGTTTGCAGGAAAGATCTGAAAATATGATTGAATCTTATAGGCCTTGTGAGGGGGAGGATGATTTTTCTAACAATACTGAGCAAGGACAATTACATGCTTTGAACTTTGCCGATCTCGATAAGTTTAATATATCACCCGAATGCTTGAATGTGGTTTATTCCAAGTTCAAGGAAGAGGTTTCTGATTTTCGTTCAACATTGGAGTGTGGAAAGGAAAATAGAAAGAAAAGGAAGAGACATGACGACTACCTTGATTGTACAGACTGGTGGAAAGGCAAGTCAGAACTCAGCAAAAAACTTTCTCTTAAAAAATATTGGAGAAAGATGTTGGAATGGATGTGATGCCTCCAGCATTGTTAATGGATGTTTGACATACCAGAGGAGGAGAGATAGGATTGAGGCGGCTAAGACACGCATTAAAAAAATCATGTGTCCATTTGGTTCAGGTGAGGGGAATGATCACTGGCTTTCAACATGCACTATAAATGAGAAGAAGAAAGAAGCGACATGTAGATGTTGATTGGGAAGATCTTATAATTGAAACTCTTCTTCTGCATCAGGTGAAGGAAGAAGAAATAGAGAAGGGTTATTATAAAGCATTGATGGACTTGCATGTCTTTAACTCCGGTTCTTTGGAATGATTTCAACTCTAGGGAGATCTACTCGGCTGCAGTGATTATCAAACAATATGAGACATCCCGGAAATGATTATGCTGGCGATAATTGCATTTCTGTTTCTTTGTAATTGCAGATTTATAAATGAACATCTCTTTCTGTGATGGTGAACATTGCGTTAAGTTATAAGATATAAATATAACTGAACAACGTGTTCTGCTAAGAATTATGGTAATATGTTTTTTAAAGTTCTTTCCAGGTGTTATGTTCTGAAATGATTTGATTCTCTGTTTGGTCCTAGATATTCTGATTAAGATGTCAAATATCAATCTCTTTTTATTTAATATTGAATACATTCTACATCATTTATAGTCATATTTGCTATATATCATGATCAGATTTCCAGTACTCTTGTACTCTTGTTGCGAGTGGAAAAAATCTGGTTTATCGTTATGATTATGCTCCTTGCATACCGATTCAATTTGCTTGTTCTCCTCTGTTATTGTTC
>NW_027418733.1:0-36359 GCF_009905375.1 Apium graveolens
AGATGGAGCGAAACGCACTTGCTCAGAGTTAAAAAATAAAATAAAATTGCGTAATTGATCAAGAGTGGGCTCTTTGGTATTCGAGTTATTAAGTTCTTAGGGGACTTTGTGCCTAGTGACCTAAGGCTTTTAGAGTCTGGGATCCGCTAACCTAACGCTCGTTACATGGATACCATTGTATAAGTCTTTTGTGGATCTCACTCACTGCACGGTCAAATAAGCATTTGCGTTGTAAATAAAAAGCACGATTCCGTAGTAAGCCTCTAAAGTTCTTGTAGTGTTGTATATCACTTTGTGCCTAGAATTTTTATTCTTTGTATAATCGTAGGATTGCCTTGAGGGAAGTCTAGTCATAGTAATTGGTCTAGTTCCGAAGCATATCTGTTAAGCATTTGCACACACCACGTTTCTGGCGGTGTGTCCGTTTGCATGAGTTTCTTGATCTTTAGTGTCTAACTGCATTCGTTGAGACGTGACAATTTGGTTGGTTAATTGTAGTAAGGGGGATCGTTGCATTTTCATATAGATTGCATTCATGCATATTTTTATTTATTTTTGAGTCTGTGACGCTTGAGGACAAGCATTGATTTAAGTTTGGGGGTGTAATAAGTGGCATTTTGTACCACTTAAAACGTCTTAAAATGGCTTAAATTGGTGTCTTGAAATCAAGTATTTTGTGTATTTGATGCGTTTTTCTAGTGTTTATGCATTTCAGGGTATTAGTTGCATTTCGGAGGAGGAATCATCAAGAATAAGCCTTGGCATGTGTTCACCATTGCGAGAGGAAAAGAACAGGCAGATTACGGCGAAGAAACGGAGCAAACCTGGAAATTTTCCAGTAGGGTCCTGCGCGCCCGCGCAGCAATGCTGAGCGGCCGCGCAGCAATGCTGAGCGGCCGCGCAGCAGCCTTGCGCGCCCGCGCAGAAATGCTGAGCGGCCGCGCAGGGTCGGGGAAAATAATATATTGTTTTAGACTTCTACTTCTGTTTGGCTTCCAACTTCTATGTAATCTGAGTTTTATGGGACTATTATATAAGTAGATTTGAGACGTTTTTCACAGAGTATTAAGAGGGGATTATGTTTGATAGGGATAAATAAATTATGATTGTATAATTAAATACTGCATTAATTGTACAAACTGTGGGCTGCTAGGCCCAATAAAAAGATATATGATACTCAGACCAGAAAGGTTAAGCCTGATGGACCAGATCCGGCCTGATGGAATAAAAAAGGCCCAAAAGCCCTGATTATTAATTAAATTCGTAATTAATTAATAAGGGACAAATCAGATGTTGAAAAGAGTCCCGATAAGGATATAAATCCTTGGAGATTAGCCTCAAGGGGACCTAAAAGGATAAGGAATCAGTTTCCTACTACCTAGGACTCCAAAGTCCATTCTAATTATGAGACTTGCCCACCAAGTCTCCTATACCAAGTCCAATTCAAGGACTCCCAACACCTATATAAGGGGTCTCACCCCCACCAATCAGAACTACATTTTTTGACTTGATCCTTGGCAATCAGCAAGGTACGTAGGCATCTTGTTAAGGCAGATTGAGTCACAAAACACAAGAGCAGTCAAATCGAGCCTCAAAGCTCACGTTCCTTAGTATTAAATACAGTAATTATATATATCAGTTTTTAATCCATAACATTTGGCGCCGTCTGTGGGAAAAACAACAACCATGGCGAGAACACGGAGAACAATTGGAGCTCTAGAGGAAGGAACACCATCAGAGACAACCCAGGTGATTTCATCAACCGTGGAGGTTCCTCCACATTCAACTTATGCATCTACTCAGGGGGAAGCCCAGACAGGGGCAACTCAACCTCAGCCACAAGGGACAACTCCCCTGACTATTCAAGGTACGAATCCTCAAGTTCAACAAGTACATATACCTGTGAATTCTCGACCCGTCAGGTATGAATATTCAACTGTTGTTACTACTAACCCCCCTTATGGGATGCCCCTTCACCCTGAGGTTGGAGGAAGCGGATATGCTGGGCGAAGCGAAGCACGAGGGCGGTCGCCCCCCTATATACGAGGTTTGGGTCCTATTCCTGAGGATCGGGAATTTTCTGGTCCTTACACTGAGAGAGACTCCGAATCTTCGGATGATGAAGTGGCCCCGAGAAGGAGGCGTCCTGGAAAAGAGCCAATGGCCGATGGAAGGCAACGCCCCCAAAGCACCCCAGGGGCGAATCCCCAAGAAGTGCAGGAAAGGATCAGGGCTCATGAGGCTGAAATCCAAAGGCTGAGGCGTGATTTGGAGGCTCACCAGGCCACCAGACCCCAGATACCTCCTAGGGGAGAAATCCTCCTCCTGTCATAGACCTGGATGGTCCGATAAGAAGAAGGGCTGTTGTCCCAAGAACTGATCCAAGCAATCTCCTTCCCCTTGGAGATCCTGATGATCCAACTCCACCCTTCACAGAAGAGATAATGAATGCCCATATCTCGAGGAAATTTAAGATGCCCACTATCAAAGCCTATGATGGCACGGGAGACCCCGCTAATCATGTTAGGACATTCTCTAATGCACTGCTGCTGCAACCCGTGAATGATGCTATAAAATGTCGGGCCTTCCCTCAAACCCTGTCGGGTATGGCTCAAAGATGGTACAGTCGCCTACCCCCAAATTCTATTGGATCATTCAGAGAATTAAGTCAGGCTTTTATTAAGCAATTCATCAGTGGAAGAGTCCATGAGAAAAGTTCAGCATCTCTTATGAGTCTTGTGCAGTGAGCTAAGGAATCCTTAAGAGATTACCTGAATCGTTTTACAAAGGAGGCTTTAAAAGTCCCAGACCTTGATGATAAGGTAGCCATGATAGCACTGCAACAAGGAACTAGGGATGAGTTTTTCAAGATGTCTTTGGCCAAACGACCCCCTGAGAGCATGTTGCAGCTCCAAGAGAGGGCAGGGAAGTATATCAAGGTTGAAGAAAGTATGAGGAAGACTGTAGTAAGTAATGAGCCCACTGGAGGCAGGAAACGAAAAACTGATTTGGAGTATATCGCTAAGGACAAATATCCTAGAACCGAACAAAATCCTGATTCAACCCCCAAGAAGGGAGGACCTGGGCAAAAGTTCACTGAATACGCTAAGCTGAATGCTCCCAGAAGTCAGATTTTGATGGAGATTGAGAAAGACAGAGATATTCGCTGGCCTAAGCCCTTGAAGGCTGATCCCGCCAAGCTAGATAAGGGCAAGTATTGCAGGTTTCACAAAGATGTTGGCCATGACACCGATGAGTGTAGGCAATTGAAAGATGAAATTGAGTTTTTGATTCGAAAAGGAAGATTGAACAAGTATACTGGAGATGGAGGGGACAGAAATAATAATGGAAGGAAGAACTTTGAAGATCGTAGGAGGGACCAAGACGATCAGGGGCGAAACCTCCAGCCTAGAGGACCAGTTATAAACACCATTTATGGAGGGCCGAGACCTCGAGGGCCTGTGATAAACACGATCTTCGGAGGTCCAACTGCTGCTGGATTGTCCAAAAATTCCAGAAAGGCATATACTAGAGAGGTTATGCATATTGTTGGAGAAGCCCCGAAGAGGGCCAGGACAGAAGTAACATTGGCTTTTGATGATTCCGACCTAGAGGGTGTGAAGTTTCCCCATGATGACCCGCTGGTCATAACACCAATAATAGGAAATAGCCCGGTTAAGAGGGTCCTTGTGGATAATGGTGCTTCTGTGGATATCTTGCTCCACGACACCTTTCTAAGGATGGGGTATAACGACTCCCAGTTAACACCAACCGACATGCCGATATATGGATTTGCTGGAGTAGAATGTCCTGTGGAAGGGATAATCAAATTGCCAACCACCATAGGTACGGAGCCAAGGCAAGCAACGCAGATGCTGGATTTCGTGGTGGTAAAGGCTAGTTCGACTTATAATGCTATAATGGGAAGAACAGGGATACATGCCTTCAAGGCAGTCCCCTCTTCCTACCACTCAGTCATGAAGTTTCCCACCCGAAACGGGATTGGAGAAGAAAGAGGAGATCAAAAAATGGCTAGAAGCTGTTATGTGGCCTCTTTGAGGGCAGATGGAGTCGGGGGGCAGGTTCTTCCTATTGAAGATATGGATGTTCGAGAAAATGATGAGAATAGAGGAAGGCCAGCAGAAGAATTGGTCTCGGTTCCTTTAGACCCCGAGAATCCTGAGAGGACGACTTTCATTGGAGCCACATTAGAGGAGCCCCTTAGAGGGAAGTTAGTGAAATTTTTGCAAGAAAATAGTGATGTGTTTGCATGGTCAGCAGCTGATATGCCAGGCATAGACCCGGAGTTAATTACTCACAAGCTAAACGTAGATCCAAGCCGGAAGACAGTGAAACAAAAGAAAAGAAATTTTGCCCCGGAAAGACAAGAGGCTATAAAGCAGGAAGTGGAAAAGCTCTTAGAGGCTGGTTTCATTGAGGAGATTCAATTTCCGGAGTGGTTAGCAAACCCTGTAATGGTGAAGAAGGCTAATGGAAAGTGGAGGATGTGTATAGACTTCACCGATCTGAATGATGCATGCCCCAAAGACTGTTTTCCGCTGCCTAGAATTGATACTTTGATTGATGCCACCGCTGGACATGAGATGCTGAGTTTCATGGATGGGTTTAGCGGATATAACCAGATCAAAATGCATAAGAATGACATTCCAAAGGTATCATTTATCACTGACTTTGGTGTTTATTGTTATCTTGTTATGGCGTTTGGTCTCAAGAATGCAGGAGCCACCTATCAGAGGTTGGTGAATAAAATTTTTAAGGATCTTATTGGGAAGACTATGGAAGTCTATGTTGATGACATGCTAGTCAAGAGTCTAGTAAAGACTGATCATATAACCCATTTGAGGGAAGCTTTTGAGGTCTTGAGGTACCACAAGATGATGTTGAATCCTACGAAGTGTGCTTTTGGAGTAGGATCTGGAAAATTCTTGGGATTGATGGTCTCAAAGAGGGGAATTGAGGCTAACCCCGATAAAATAAAGGCAATCCTGGACATGGAACCCCCAAAAACTGTCAATGATGTTCAGAAACTCACAGGAAGGGTTGCTGCGCTAGGACGATTCATCTCCAAGTCAGGAGACAAGTGCTTGTCATTCTTCAAGTCATTAAAGAACGTTAAAGACTTTGTATGGAGTGAGAAAAATCAGAAGGCATTTGAAGAGTTAAAGAAGTATATGGGCCAGGCCCCGTTGTTGGCCAAGCCAGTTCTGAGTGAAGTTTTATTCTTGTACTTGGCTGTTTCAGAAAGCGCCTTGAGTGCGGTATTGGTTAAGGAGGAACTGAAAATCCAGAAACCCGTATACTATGTCAGCAAAATCTTGCATGGTGCAGAGTTGAATTATTCAACTATTGAGAAATTCGCTTTAGCCTTGGTAATGGCTTCAAGAAAGCTGCGTCCTTATTTTCAAGCTCACCAGATTGAAGTGCTAACAAATCAACCGCTGAGAAACATCATTCACAGTCCTAAGGCAAGTGGGAGACTGATTAAGTGGGCAATAGAGTTGGGAGAGTTCGATCTCAAGTATAGGCCACGTACGGCCATAAAAGCCCAGGCACTAGCTGACTTCGTGGTGGAATGTACCATACCCAACCAAGAAGTCGGGGGGCAGGAAGATACCATACCTCAAGACAAGGGAGTTGACAATGGGGACAAGGAGAAAGAATATTGGGTTCTCTATTTTGATGGAGCATCAAAAACAAATTCCAGTGGAGCAGGGTTGGTTTTGCAAAGCCCTGATGGATTCCTAATTGAGTATGCTATGAAGTTAGATTTTCCAACCACAAACAATGAGGCAGAGTATGAAGCCCTGATAGCTGGCCTTGGTCTAGCTGGGACACTTAGAGTCAAAAACTTAAAGGTCCGTGGAGACTCGAAGCTGATCATATCCCAGGTAAAGGGAGAATTTGAGGCAAGGGATGATACGATGGCTAAGTATGTCCGCCTAGTAAGGGCTGTGATGACCCAATTTAATGAATGCCATGTTGAACACATTCCAAGGGAAGAAAATGTTAAGGCAGATGCGCTATCAAAGTTCGCTTCGTCTGAGATTGAAGAAAGTTCAGGAAGTGTGTACTTCCGTATTTTGAAGACACGGAGCATAGATGTTAAGCTAGTGGCTCCCATAGGCTTGGGGACGTCATGGATTGATCCCATCAAGGCTCACATTCAGACCGGTTGGTTGCCAAGTGATGCAACTGAAGCACGGAAGTTAACTGTTCGGGCACTAAGATACTCTTTGATAGATGGGATTCTTTACAAAAGATCTTTCGTGGTTCCCTACTTGAGGTGTCTCAGGCCCGATGAGGCACGCTTGGCTCTTGAAGAAGTGCATGAAGGTATTTGTGGACAACACTTGGGGGGCAGGGCCTTGGCTCATAAGATAACTCGTTTAGGCTTCTATTGGCCAGAAATGATGGCTGATGCCAGAGAATATGTAAAGAAGTGTGACCGCTGTCAGAAGCATGCACCAATTGTTAGACAACCCCCTGAGATGCTGACCTCTATCAACTCGCCTATTCCCTTTGCCATGTGGGGGATGGATATTCTAGGGCCTTTTCCTATGGTCCACGGCACAAAGGAAATTTCTGATTGTAGCCATTGATTATTTCACCAAGTGGATCGAAGCCAAACCCTTGGCCAAAATCACTACTAAGCAGGTTGCACAATTCCTGTGGGAAAACATTATGTGCCGATATGGAATTCCCCGTATCCTTGTCACTGACAATGGAACACAATTCAACAATGAGGAATTCAAGAAGTATTGTGAAGAAAATGAAATTGAGTTACGATTCACCTTTGTGGCTCACCCGCAAGCCAATGGACAAGCAGAGGTAGCAAATCGGATAATCCTGGATGGACTAAAGAAGAGGATCGAGAAGTCAAGAAATAATTGGGTAGATGAGATACTTCCAATATTATGGGCCTACAGGACTACTTGTAGAGTCACGACAGATGCAACTCCTTTCATGTTGGCATATGGGGCGGAAGCAGTAGTTCCCGTGGAGATATCACATTCCTCTCCAAGGATTCAGGCTTTCGATGAGAAAGAAAATGAGGAAGGGCAGAGATTAGCCCTGGATTTAATTGATGAAGTGTGAGATAAAGCACATGAAAAGATAGTAGAATATCAGAAAAAAGCTTCATTCTACTACAATCTAAGGGTTAAAGAAAGGTTTTTTAAACAAGGCGATCTAATCTTGAGGAAGATAGAAGCATCTGGTGTAGGACAAAAAGGGAAGCTTGCCCCGAATTGGGAAGGGCCGTACAGAGTCAAGAGTGTTCAAGGTAGAGGAACCTACAAGCTAGAGACTATGGATGGTTTTGAAGTCCCGAGAACTTGGCATGCACAAAACCTGAAGGTTTACTATGTGTAGGGAAGCCGGATACGATTCTCACTCGTCAGGATGGCGAGTAGGTTGAAAAGCACCTTGAAGCTTTGCTTGCTTAGGATTTATATGTTTTAGTTTTATTACGAAGTTTATTAAGACTTGTGTAAGGGACGAATCCCAGACAATTTTATGAAATTCATGAGTTCTTCAAAGTATGTTTGTGGCCTAACAAATAAAAATCAAATGCATGGATGCAAGCATAAAAGGTGATAAATGAAATAGATCTGATAGATGTTACAAAAGTTCGATAAATAAAGTCTCGAAAATAAAAAAAAAACAAGCCACGCAGGGCTGAAAAAGCTCTAAGGAGCTGAAGTACCCTCGGCATCCATATCATCGTCCTCTCCACTCTCGCTGGATGTCTCTGTCGTCTCGGAGGAGGAGGAAGAGCTGTCGTCCTCAGCAGGTCTGGAAGAAGACTCGGGAGGAGGAAGGAGTGGATCCTGAGGAACATGGTCCGAGACAACTACTCGGGTACGAAACCTCTGTAGCAAAGCCTCGTCATCAGGGCAGATATAGTCCGCCGGGTTAATATCAGGACAAGCCTCGTTCACGGTCCCAAGGGTCGTGTCCCAACCAGTCCTAAAAAACCCAGGAAAGACTGAATCATCCCTAATCCTCATGGATTGGGCAAACTCCTCCGAGTCCAGATAGTTGTCTATAGCTTTATCCTTCTCCGCCCGAAGTACCACCAGCTCGGCGTTAGACTCTCCGAGTTCTTCCTCCTTGCGCTTGAGCTTCTTCTCCAGGGTAGCGTACTTCTTCTGTTGCCTCCTGAGGGCATTATCGGCCTTATCAGAAGCCCGCTTCCATGATTCGGCTTGCCTCACAGCGCCTTGAAAATAGGCGTTAGACTGAAACAAAGCAATTAACAAAGTATAAGGCAAGAAAATGCTACAAGAACGAAAAATAAGTTCAAAAAAAAAAGGCATACCGAAGCCAGAGACTGAGCTCCCATGAGCTTGATCCTCTCAAGATCAGGGGTGGCCACCACATCAGTAAAATCCTTGGGGGTCACACTATGGTAAGACCAATCCCAAGCATGTTTCATGGAACCAACTACAGTGTCCCCTCGGCGGAATCCCCAGAGAGGCTGAAAGGCGCCTGTGGCAGCAGCAGTAGGGGCAGCAGCAGTGATAGGAGTACCATGGCCTCCAGCTCCTTCAGTTGAGGCCTCCCCTATAGGCTCTTTGTGTTTCTTCAAAAAGATAGGCTTCGTGGCCCTTCCCCGGATGTCTAGGCCTGCGAGCCGAGCTTTCTTCATCCTAGCTGTTTCCTCAACCAAAGGAACATTGTCCTCGTTAATCTCCTTAGCAGCTGAAACAAAGCAAAGGACAAAATAAGTGATGTTAATAATGCATGAAATGAAGTAAAATAGAGAAGGGAAGAAAAATACCCTGTTGAGAAACAGAGGATAGTCCCACATGAATCAGGGAAAACTCCTCTAAGAGAGTCCAGCTGGTGGTGGTGCCATCATCCTGAGTAAGCCCATTATAAATAATAGTTTCTTCAGGAGTTAAGTGAATGGATTTGAGGCTACCATCACTGACCTTCCCGAAGGAAGATCGAAAAAGTGTGCCCCAGTCACCATTCTCCCAACGTAACCCAACGAAACTATTCCTCCAATTTTGATTATTATCAGGAATAGAGGCGCTGTTAAAGATATGTTTGCTTTTGGGCCTTTGCTTGACATAGACCCAGCCACAGATATTGGAAGAACTATTGTAACACTGAAAGACTTTCCTAAAAACAGCTACAGAAAGAGGAAAGCCCTCCCTAAGACAGCAGACCATAAAACATAGAATGTTCCTCCAGGTATTTGGAGGAAGCTGACACGGGTTGATTTGTAAATCAGCCAAAAGATGAGGAATAAAGGGGTGAAAAGGAAACCTAAGCTCAGCATTAAGGGCATCTGTGTAAATGAAGAGAGTATCGGGTCTCCAGTGGCAAGTACGATCACCACCAGAGACTGGAACTAATCTAAGAGGAGGAAGGACGTTATAACGAGCATTTAGTTTATTGAAATCTATGTTGTGCCAAGTATTACAATGATTAAAAGAGTCGAGATGTGCAGTGGAGGGATATTCATCCCCCCTAGTGTTAATCATATCAATTAAAGACATATATGAAGAGCGGATCTCGATATCCTTACCTCGTTTTGAAGCAGAGGCTATCTTGGCCGCCCTCTCAGAACTCTTGTCAGCCATTAGTAAAGCTGGGAAAAGCCTGGAAACTTTGAAAGGAAGGAGGCTGAAAACTAGGGGAGGAAGGTTGAGAGAGAGTAGGAAGTTGGAAGAAATGTGTGAAATGAGGAGTGAAGAGTGTGAGTAGGAACACTCCCCCCACCCACCTTTATATAGCCAAAGAAGAGGTGATTTGGGCCTTAAAAAGCCCATTTGGGCCCAACAAAGAGAAGGTTCTGGAATTATCCTGGAAATTCCTGGAAAAACCAAGTGAAAAATTTTAATTTTTAAAAAGATTCTGGAAGAATCCAGAAAAACCTTAGAAGAACCTGGAATTTGGGCTCAGAAATAAGGCCCAATTCTAGAAAAACCTTGAAAAAATCAAGCCCAGTTAAGGGCCCAAAGTGTTTAAAAAGCCCAGGTAAAAAGGCCTTTATATTAGGCCCAGTTAAAAACAAAAGTTAGCCCAATAAGGGAGGGGCCCAATCAACTAAAAACCCATTGAAGGGTTGGTCCCAGAAAATTCAGCCCAAATTAAGGGCCCAGGTCAAATGGGTCAAGGTCAAAACAAATATATTCTGAACTCTTGACCCCATTCGAGGAGGACTTGCACCAAGATCCTAGCTGAATGCATTGAGGTCGAATTTCCTTCGACCAAGGCTGAAAAAAGGGGCTAATTCGGTCAAGAAAAAGAATTCTGACCAAAATTCTTGGTCGAAAATACCGGAATAGTTTTTAACCCTGCTTCTTGATCCAGCTCAACCAGAAATCATAAGAATTCCTGATCGAAATGCTTAAGGTCGAATAGAATTCGATCAAGGCTCAAAACCAGACTTAATTCGATCAGGATTTAGACCCATTCGACCAAGAAATACGAAGGAATCCTGGCCGAACCAATCCTGCTCGAAATAGCTTCGACCAAGGCAAGAAAGATGGTTAATTCGGTCAGAAACACAGGAATCCTGACCGAAAGGGACAAAAATTCCTAGTCGCCAAAAAAAAAAAAAAAAAAAAGGAAAAAAGGGGGTGAAAATCCTGGCCGAAATTCGACCAGGAATTGAGGTCGAAAGCATTCTGCTCGAAACCCTGTCGACCAGGGCAATCTGAAGGCTAATTCGACCAGGATCCTGGTCGAATGGATTCCTGGTCGAATGGATTCCTGGTCGAAAATTGTATAAAAAAAAAAAAGAAAAGGAAGAAAAAATCCTGGAAAATTATAAAAAATTAAGGAAATTCCTTAAAATAATTTCTGAAAAATGTTAATATTTTCAGAAATAAGGAATAAATCCAGAAAATAAAGGATAAATCCCAGAAAACTAGGAAAAAATCCCGGAAATTAGGGAAAAAATCCAGAAATAAAGGATAAATCCCAGAAATTAGGGAAAAAATCCAGAAATTAAGGATAAATCCCAGAAAATAAAGGATAAATCCCAGAAATTAGGGAAAAAATCCAGAAATTAAGGATAAATCCCAGAAAATTAGGGAAAAATCCCAGAAATTAGGGAAAAAATCCAGAAATTAAGGATAAATCCCAGAAAATTAGGGAAAAAATCCAGAAATTAAGGATAAATCCCAGAAATTAGGGAAAAATCCCAGAAAATTAGGATAAATCCCAGAAATTAAGAGAAAAATCCAGAAATTAGGGAAAATCCCAGAAAATTAGGGAAAAATTCCTGGAAATTAAGATAATTTCTGAATAAAAGGAAGATTCTTTGTAAATGTGTAGGTCGCTCCACACTTTACGTAAAAACGAAACCCTGTAAGGGAACGAATAGACTTAACTTCTGCGAAACCTAATCAATATTTCCCAAAAGTTGGGGGGCAAATGATAGGGATAAATAAATTATGATTGTATAATTAAATACTGCATTAATTGTACAAACTGTGGGCTGCTAGGCCCAATAAAAAGATATATGATACTCAGACCAGAAAGGTTAAGCCTGATGGACCAGATCCGGCCTGATGGAATAAAAAAGGCCCAAAAGCCCTGATTATTAATTAAATTCGTAATTAATTAATAAGGGACAAATCAGATGTTGAAAAGAGTCCCGATAAGGATATAAATCCTTGGAGATTAGCCTCAAGGGGACCTAAAAGGATAAGGAATCAGTTTCCTACTACCTAGGACTCCAAAGTCCATTCTAATTATGAGACTTGCCCACCAAGTCTCATATACCAAGTCCAATTCAAGGACTCCCAACACCTATATAAGGGGTCTCACCCCCACCAATCAGAACTACGTTTTTTGACTTGATCCTTGGCAATCAGCAAGGTACGTAGGCATCTTGTTAAGGCAGATTGAGTCACGAAACACAAGAGCAGTCAAATCGAGCCTCAAAGCTCACGTTCCTTAGTATTAAATACAGCAATTATATATATCAGTTTTTAATCCATAACAATGTTTTAGATTGTGTTTTGCAAGAAGCGAAGGAGATAAGGAAGAAGACCGATTTAGCACACAGCAGCGAAGAGGAAGCATATATTCTTGTGATTCTTGTTTCGTTGTAACGTTGGATGCTAGTTTTCTTGCTTTGACTTATTTACTCTTGTGACGTACTCTGTTTTAATATAATTAGTTTAGTTGTTATTTTCTTGTGTTCGTTTATCATGATTTCATATGAACCCATGATGGCGATAAGTTCTATTATGGGCTAATCGTGATCGTGGGGTTGCAACGGATTTATTATGAAATTCTTTAGTTAATTGTTTAATACTTTAGTGTGTGATGATTGCATGATATCTAGTATTGGTTGTGCGTATTCGTCTTATGTGCGTCGCGAACATATAAGATAGGGTGTTAATCTCTTGTGAAGCGACAGTGGATCTTGAGATTTAGAACTTGCCATGCTAGCATAGGTTCATGTACGTTGTGCATGATTAGTGGGTAACTCTAACAGTTTTATTTGCCCTATGTAATCAAAACGAATAACTTGTGCTTAAATCGTTGTGTTGTCAATTTCTGTAGACATATAGGAACTCAACATAATTGATGACTATTCAACTTCTATCTTAATTGTGGATGTTTGGTAGAATGGTATTAGTACAATGAAAGTTGGCTTTTATCAGTTTTGTGTTATTCGATTAATATCATCACTGTCACATGCTAAAGGTAATAACTATGGCTATAGAAGGAAGTAATAATGAAGTTATGATCTCATGAGTGTTTTATTATTGATAAATTGCAGTGTTAGTTAAGTGGTTAATTAAGTAGTTAATTATAGTTAATATTCAACCAACAATTTTAAGTGTTATTATCTTAACATTGAGAAGTAATCATACATTGGTGAGTGAGTTAAATTAGACAATAACTTAGTCTGAGTCTCTGAGGGAACGAATTAGAAAGTATTCTATATTACTTGCGAACGCGTATACTTGCATGAATATTAGTGCGTGATTTCGCCCTAACAACAATCCTTTATAGTAACCCCTTGTTTCTGAAACTTGTTATCCTATCCCTATACTTTGTTAACTTACGATTCCTTAACCCTAAAAAGAGCTTTATAAACTTTTCATATGATATATTTTGATAATTTAAATTCCTTGATAATCTCTTATACCTTGTTGTGAACCGATCTTTGGGATGGTTCTTATGGCAACCCTATATTCTCTGTTTAATCTTTGATCAATACCTTTAACTTATGATCCCCGTATACTTTCGATTTGTTCACTTTTCTATGAATTCTTGAATTGAACTTAAGAATGATTTTTGACTTGTAAGAGTCCAAATGATTTCACTTATCAGTAATGTTAAAAATGAATTTTAGATAAACTTCTTGTATTCCAACACAAAGGTTTTCCAAATGAATTTCTTGAAGATTGGACAGAGACGTAAGAGACTGGTGGGACTAGACCAGTCATATAAGAGACTAGCGGGGCTAGTCCACTATAAGACTGAAATAATGTCATAGGTACCTTAATGACCGAATGGAGGTCAGTACAGGATGATCACCCGTATTAAATTTAAAAGGATGGATATTCCAATTAAGGGTTCTTTAATATTTTATAAAAAGGGTAATGTATATCTTGATAAAGCAACTTGCTTAATTACTTGAAACGAAACAGAATGAGTAGTATCTGCTTTAAAGTTATGAAACTTGGTTGAAAACCCTGTCATTTTACTTTGTTATTGATTCTCGGAGTTTGAATGATTGCTTCTTTTTAAAGTGAGAAACTTCTTGAGAACCCTGTTATTGATTTGTGATGAATGTCGACTTTCTCCCAAAGTTTGAATCTTGAAAACTCGGAACCTTTTTCAATGCCTTTACCTAGCCGTTAAAAGAATACTTCCACCTAGTTCAGTTTTATCCAGAAATAGAATGCCTCAGTTAATGTTGATTATGTTGATATTTAGAACTGTTGTATAGCTACTTGATGAGCGTCTTTACTCATTTATTTGCTTTGATCTAACCATGACACTTAAGCAAGAAGATGGTCAGACTTAGGTGCACCGCTCGTAAGAGCGTCCCTGGCGGTACCTACTGTGTCGTAGGTTTTCAGATGCCAGATCAGGTAGATGATGTGCGAGCAAGCGATGGTGGGAAGTGTAATAATTGAATCAGATACTTTTGGATTATCTGTCGATTCCTAGTCGGAATCGAAAAATTTGAATTTATTTATATTTTGAGTCATAATAACTATATTTTGGTTGATAGTTGTATTCTTGTCTCATACTTTATCCTATTTAGATCCTGTCATTATTGGGGTTTTATCATATTTTGCTATTATGGTATTATTATATTGGTGTGTGGGTCCTCATTTCCTAACCCCGAGATTGAGGGCGTCACACCGATCGTGTTTTATTCGGGTTCGGGTTTGTAGATCTCTACCAAATTGCACCTTAATTTCCATAAATTTTATTCAAGGATTTATAGCATCATATTCGAGTAAAGGGCTCGTAGATTTAACAATATTGAAATTTTTTAGTTAAATTAGATGATTCAGAGTAAGCAATGGATCAGAATTCTAAGGATAAAGTTGTTGGTTAAAAAATGCAACAATCTTGGCCTAAAGTATACTTGTATCGAACCCTACTACTGAAAACATGTTTAACGATAGTAGTCCACTAATGTTAGATTTTAATGTAATGGTTTGTACAAAGTATAATTTTCTACTACTAATATTAGTAATATATGATATCATATATTATATTAATACTTTAAAAATATAAAATATTATTTATATATTAACACGAGTTTCGGTTCGGATCGGAACAAAATAGGTTTCGGGTTCTCGGGTCGGGTTCGAAACGGTATGCATTGAACCTAAACCCGACCCGAAAATAGTTCGGGTTTAAAAATCATACACAAACCCGAACCCGAAATATTTTTCGGGTTCGGTAAAATCCGATCGGATTGATATGAATCGGGTATTCATTGGTTCGGTACAAATTGTCGTCCCTGGTTTGACATGAAACATCAGAGATTCGATTATATATGGACCTCAATATATAGTCAGTTTAGTAAGTTATGCATCAGTTCCTTTTGTTCTTGCTGCTTTTTAGGTTTTTGTCAGCTGCATAAAACAATGAGACTGCATATTATAAATGTTAGTATTTGGAAACAGCTCTACACATTTTGATAATCAATATCTCATACAAATTGTAACACAACGAGACTATATATTAATGTTTGTAGAAATTCCAAATTTTAATAGCTGGATCAAGGCGAAACATACAACCATATTGATACAAGGATTATTTTTCCAAGAAACAAAAGTAAGCAAAAACCAATTTTAGAGAGCACTTGGAATTTTAGTACATGATACATGAGATCCATAATTACCAAATACTAACAATTTTTCCAGTTCCTTCTCAAATTTCTCCATAGCAGAAGCAGGCAGACACATTGGCGCAACAATCTCATCTTCATCTCCATCCTTTTTTCTAATCCTTAAAAAATAATTTCCAGTTCCAGGCGTAGGATCGACCTCAGAATAAGCCATTCCACCATAAATCGGTTTCCCCCACCCGTAATTCGTGTCCCATAATCCAAGCTGAGTCAAATCATCAACAATGTAAGTCCATTCAGTTGATATCGGAGCTCGTGCTTTCAAGACTGTGAGATCAATAAACGATCTGACATATTCCTCTGTGACATTTGCTTTTGCATTCATCACCAACTCTAAAGCGTATCCTATTGGATTTTTGCACAACTCATCAACTGTAGATATAACACCAGGAAGAACAAATACATTCCCATAGTATCCAATTGGTATGCTAGATTTCAGCCTAGAACGTGCATTAACGGCGAATACTAAACGGACCCTCTGTTGGGGGTGTAATGCAAGAGCAATCGTTCTATTTCGCCATATACATGCTGCTAGTAAGTCAAATGTGGAGCATTTGGCGAGGTGGGGAGGGACAAGATTACGGAGGACAGAAACATTTGTAGAATTAAAAAAGAACGAACGATATACCATGTCAGAATCAGGATTAGGATCAGTAGTACTCTTGGTCGCAAGTTGAGTGAATTCGTGATGAGTACATGTTGCTTGCGGGGGATTTCGAACATTCAGCAACTCTCGTTTCCAGACTGGAAGGACAGATGGGTTAGTTCTGCCCAGTGCAATATCCCCCAGTGCTGTTAAAAATTGTGACATGCCAAATGCATCACACATGTTATGGGTGAATTTTATAGCTAGCATGAATCCACCACATAATAGACGCGTAACCTACATTGTCAGATAAATTTAAGTATATAAAAAAAGAATACACCGTAACTGGGCTAAACAAGACATTTAGGCTGAAATTTCGACTAAACTTTAAGATTCAGTAGAGATTTTTTTTGTGAGTCAAGATTTCTAGTTAATAAAATCGGTCTAATTTTGTAAGTCCAGGCTACATCAAAAATTAAATATGATAAATTCAACTGTTTTGGAATCGTGATTCGGGCGCCATGCTCTGTTTTTGTAGAACTTGTGATCTAAATTTTTTTCTATTATAATACAAGGCATAAACCTTGGCACTCCAAGTATATATATGGTTATCTGCATATATTCTTTATTAATTGTTCTGGAGTAGCTAACTGAAGTAAAGAAATGTACCTGTATAAACATCAAAGGACTATTAACAATGCCATGAGAGCCATGCAGATGATCATGATCATAAAGCAGCTGATCCATGCAAGGGAAAGGAGGGTACAGAGGAAACTCTTCAGCCCTAACATCGGCTTTTGCCGCCACAAACACCACCCCTTCTCCGGTACAGTCCACTGTCAGTTTCCGGTCAGGCCCTTCCCTCAGCCGGCCAGCAAAAGGAAAATAAAAAACAAGAGTTTTAGCTAAAGCCTCCCTGATAACCTTAACAGGATCATCATTTTCCATGCAAGGATTTGGACCGTAAATTTGAACGCCTGATAGTTTGTATCGAAGACCATCTCTGTCGTCTAAATCGGACAATGGTTTACGATCATTTGGAGTTGGTTTTGCCGGAATTATAAGCTCCGGCGGTTGTCTTCTTACTTGAAAAAATAGTTTTCTGTCCATCTGTTTAATTGTGTGTCACGGAGGTGGCGAAAAATGACTTGTGGTGGAGTACCGTATTAGTGCGTGATGTAATAAACAATTAGATCTGCGTTTAGATTATATTTAAAAGAATAAATTCATGCATGAAAAAGAGTTGCAATAAGCTAAACTTTACTTTTATGCTAAGATTTGATGGAATCATGGTTCTTGACTCATAATCATTCATTAGAGATCTAAGTAGTGTATATTGACTCATTTCTAGTGTTGTCTTCTGAGCACTTGGTTAACATGATGCATGCAGGTCCATTTCATGCTAAGCTTTTCAGAACTTTATCTAGCAATTAGCTACTAATTAACGTAAGACGGAATCAGAATGCATTTTCTACTGATGAGTTATGTAATAGTAGTTGGTGCATTTTTCTGATTCCATTTTATGCATATATGATCAATGCACTGATGTGCGACTGGAGTTATTTTATCTAAATATTACATATTTAGATAGATTCGAATTATAATGAGTTAATGCATTTTAGAACTTGACCCATTGTTCAAAAAATATTGAAATTTGACTACATGACCCGGCTGAAAAACATCGTCACATTCTACATTTAGTAAATTTAAATTACAAGCTCGGCGAGAATATCTTACCAATAATGTGAAATTTTTTAATATCTTATATTAGTAGATATTAATGTGTTTGAGGTCTTTATAAGATCAAATCAATTAATTATTTATATTAAAATTACTAACTTCACTGGTAACGCATTATTATTTTTGAGATTTGTCCCGATTTTAAGAATATTTGAAATTTGAAATGAGATCTCACGAGATTTGTTAAAATTACGATAATATATTAAATCGATTTATTTTTCATTTTTCACTTTTAAAAAACTAGCTTTTTACAAAGAATTCTTTTAAATCAGCAATATTCATTGATCAAGATAATATTGTACAAATATTTTGAATTATTCAAATAAAAGTTATATATATATTATATTGTATCATTTGATTCAATGCATTTTATATTATTTAAGGGAAAAAACATATATTGTTCAATAATTTGAAATAATTAACCAGTTCAACTGATATTTATAAAATTTTATCGAACTGAAATTTTTTAATTTTAGTAGAATAGTATACAATGTTATAAAATTATTATATGAAGAAATATTATAGTGTTAATGAAAAAAACTTAAAAACAATTTAAATGACGATATAATTACAATTTTTCTTTCGAATTCTTGGAAAACATCATGAATATCAATAATAAGTCTTAAAAATCTCATTTTTATGTTACAACAATGATTGATACCCGGTTGCGTAAAAAATAGACATGAATTGTTTATCGGTAATAATTTGAATACCATATATAAATTATAGCAATTTATTTATTACATAATTTTAATTTTTGAATAATTATAAATACATGTTATTTAAGTAATCAATTATCTATAAGATTTTTAAAATATTACTAATTTATGTCTTGTCTATTGACATGGTAGTCTCGTCTTGATATATTCAAGGTTAGTTTTGTTAAAGGTATTGTGTCGTTATTTTCAGATTTATTCATTATCATCAGAGTGTTTTCGAAATGGCTTCAACAAGCAACATCATGGAGGCTATGAACAGCATGACATTGGAGGATGAGGAAGACGAAGGTTTGGCTTTCGAGATGGTAGCAGGAGAACAATCAGCCACTGAAAGCATGGAGTTGAATGCAGAGTTGTGCTTGGTTGGTCGTTTTTTGATGGATGGAGTGGTTGATTTTCCGGCAATGAAACAAACAATGGCTGCTCTTTGGAGACCTGGAAAGGGTGTATTCATAAAAGAAGTGGACATTAATCTATACTTATTCCAATTCTATCACGAGGTTGATATTAAAAGAGTCATTGAAGGTAGTCCATGGTCTTTCAATCGGAAGGCCTTGATCATTACAAGAATGAAGAATGGGGATATCCCTCGTGCTGTGAATCTGCAGAAAATGGATCTCTGGGTTCAGATTCACGAATTACGCGCAGGCTTTATGACGGAAAAAGTAGTTCAAGAGGTTGGAAATTATATTGGAACCTTCGTTGAATCCTGTTCGAGCAATTTTACAGGTGTTTGGCGAGAATATCTAAGAGTCAGAGTCACAATAGACCTGGCAAAACCTCTAAAGAGACGTATGAAGGTGAGGAAAGCTGGGAACGAATGGTTCTGGATTCTATTCAAGTATGAAAATGTCCCTACTTTCTGTTTCATTTGTGGTTTAATGGGACATTCAGATAAATTCTGCAGCCGTTTATTTGACACCCCAGAAGAAGAAATCACAAAGCCTTACGGCTCATGGATGCGTGCACCTTTTAGAAGGCAAACAAAACCGATCGGAGCTAAATGGTTACGAGACGGTAATGGAGATGATCGGAATTCACGTACAGGTGAAACGGAGAACAGCAACAGAATGGAGAATTTTACGCCACAAAATCAGGGAATAAATGAGGAGGGAGAGAATCAAGGAAATAGCACAAATCAAGCAAGGGGGTTGGGCGGGAATGCAGTTTTTTCAAATGAAGAGGAGATAAGGCATGATCCTATTCAATCAAATCCCGCTAAAAAAGGGATTACGATTATAGAAAACAAGAAACGCAGGACTGATGGTGGGCTGGACCAAGTGATCGAAATAAATAACAATACAGAGTTGGATTTGGGCTCTAGGGAGAGTGATATAATAAGCATGGAGCATGATATTCCAGGAAACCCAACAAGTATCAACGAGCCAAAAAACGTGAAAATGGCGGGCCTTGTAAAAGGGGTCCGCCAAGGATTATGAGTACGTTGAGTTGGAATTGCCATGGGCTTGGGACCCCATGGGCTTTACAATTCCTTAAGGAGTCCATACTCCAAAAGAACCCAGACTTTGTTTTCCTTAGTGAGACTTTGTGTAAAAAAGATAGAGTCGAAAAAATAAAAAATATTGTAGGATTTGAAGGAGCTTTCACGGTTGAATCTCAAGGTCATAGCGGAGGGTTATCCCTTCTTTGGAGAAATCAGCAAGAAGTTACAGTGCTTTCTTACAGCAAAAATCATATTGACGCAATCATTGAGACTAGAGGATGGAGCAAATACAGATTAACGGGCCTATATGGGGAGCCTGATCGATCTAAACGAAAGGAAACATGGGACCTAATCTGCAGGTTATATGGTCAATACTCTCTTCCTTGGGTGTTAATAGGAGACATGAATAATATTATTAGACAAGATGATAAGCGTGGAGGTCGCCCGTATCCGACATGGCTTATTCAAGGTTTTCAAAAATGTATTGAAGATTGTGGTCTGCACGATCTAGAAATAGAGGGATATCCATACACCTGGGAGAGGGGCTGTGGTACGGATGACTGGATGGAAATCAGACTTGATAGAGCTTTAGTCTCGGACAGCTTTATAAACCAGTTCCAAGATGCTAAGCTGGTTAACATGAAAATATCCACGTCTGATCACAGTCCCATTCTTCTTGTGCCGTTCACAAGCTCTCACTCAATTAAAGTGAAAAGATTTCGTTTTGAGAACGCCTGGCTGAGAGACCCTATGTGTGGTAAGATTGTTCAGGATTCATGGCAGTTGAATGAAGGAAAGTCGCTTGCTGAAAAAATCAGTTTCACTTCGGAGGTGTTAGAAAAATGGGGGAAGGAAATAACGGGAAGTTTCAGAAGTAGGATCCAGCAATGTAAAAAGATTATGCAGTTTACGAAAGGAAGAAAAGACAGTCATTCAATAAAGTTGTATCAGGAAAATGCTAAAAAGTTAACAGAAATATACAGTGAGCAAGAGATTTTCTGGCGTCAAAGGTGTAAACAACTATGGCTAAAGGAGGGTGACTGTAACAGTAAGTACTTTCATACTGCTACAAAAACAAGGCGCAAAATGAATAAGATATCTACATTGTTGAATGAAGATGGAGAATCAGTGGGCTGGGGCACGGGGCTTGAGGAAACCATGGTAAACTATTTTTCAAACCTGTTTTCAGCATCAAACACGGAATGGGCAGAGGTGATTAATTGTGTGTCTAAAAGAGTGAACGAAGACCAGAACTTAATAATGTTAGAACCAGTTCAAAGCAAGGAAGTTAAATCAGCTCTTTTCAGTATGCACCCGGACAAATCTCCTGGTCCGGATGGCATGAGTCCAGGTTTTTATCAAAAGTATTGGCAAGTTGTAGGGACAGACATAGTAAGTTTGACTCAGCAATTCTTCTCAACTGGAAAATTTGACAGCAACCTCACCGACACGAATATAATCTTAATCCCAAAAAAGCAAGATCCAACAAGCATGTCTGATCTCAGGCCTATATCCTTATGTAATGTGGCGTATAAGGTGGTCTCAAAGGTGTTAGCGAACAGGCTAAAACAAATTCTTAACGGAGTCATATCTGCAACTCAAAGTGCTTTTATCCCGGGGAGGTTAATTTCGGATAACATAATGATATCATATGAGGTGATGCATTATATGAAAAGAAAAGTGGCTGGCAAAACAGGATGGATGGCTCTGAAATTAGATATGAGTAAAGCATACGATCGAGTGGAGTGGGATTTTTTGAAAGCAATGTTGGAAAAACTGGGATTTGATAGAAAATTGATAGACCTGTTCATGGAGTGTGTTACTTCAGTCAAATATAAAATAACTCACTCAGGGATAGAGTTTGGTGCGATCGTGCCAAGTAGAGGGATTAGACAGGGGGATCCACTGTCCTCGTACCTATTCCTAGTGTGTATGGAGGGCCTTACAGCATTAATAAGAGATAATGAAAGGCGAGGATGTCTGACAGGTATCAAGGTTGCTAGAAGGGCTCCAATGTTATCTCACTTATTTTTTGCCGATGATTCTTTTATCTTTTGCAAAGCTAAGGGTGATATGGCAGCCCGAGTTAGTTGTATGTTACAGATGTATGAAATAGCTTCCGGGCAAAAGATAAACAAAGAAAAATCCTCCATTTTCTTTAGTGCTAATACAGGTCAAGAGGAAAAGGATCTGTGCTGCAATGCTCTTGGTTTTCAGGAGGCAAATGGAGGAACTACGTACCTGGGATTACCTAATGCTGTTGGGAGGAATAAAAATGCAATCTTTGGCTATTTAAAAAGTCATATGCAGAAAAGAGTAGAAGGTTGGGACAAGAAATACTTATCGAAAGGGGGCAAAGAAATATTATTGAAGACAGTTTCTCAAGCCCTTCCAACTTATGCAATGAGCATCTTTCTGTTGCCAAAACAGATTTGTAGCGACCTGGAGAACATCATGTGTAAATACTGGTGGAGAAGCTCAGCTAGTAAGCCTAAAGGAATACACTGGATGTCCTGGGATCGTATGTGTATGAAAAAATCTGAAGGAGGCCTGGGCTTTCGAAAATTACATGATTTCAACTTAGCTCTTCTCGGGAAACAAGGATGGAGGCTAATCACAAATCAGGAGAGTATGGTGAGTAAAATTTACAAAGCAAGGTACTATCCCAACGGCAGTTTTTTGACAGCTAAGCTTGGCAGCAATCCTAGTTATGTCTGGAGAAGTGTTCTTGAATCACAGGAAATGCTAAAAGCAGGGGTTGCTAGGCGAGTTGGTAATGGCACTACTGTTGACATTGAGCACGATCCCTGGTTGCCGTGTGAGATGGATCCGTACATTCATACACACCATCAAACTCTTCAAGGTAACAAAGTTGTTTCTCTCCTGGCAATGGATCAGAACACGTGGGATGTAGACCTAATAAATGATTTATTTATTGAAAGGGATGCTAATCTGATTCTATCTATACCAGTAAGACGACTTGACAATGATTCGTGGTTCTGGAGGAAAGAAAAGATGGGGACTTATTCAGTAAAGAGTGCGTATGATGTAATAAGGGCCGGTCTAGAAAGCAACCTTTTAAGCAGCAACTCTGGCTTCTGGAATAAGCTTTGGAATCTAAAAATACCCTTAAAGGTTAAACATTTTATATGGAGATCGATTAGCGGTTGTTTACCTACTAAGGATGCTTTAATAAGTAAAAGAGTGATGGTGGATGACAGATGTCCGGTATGTAATATAGCTGGGGAAACCACAGTTCATGTACTGATCGCTTGTCCAGTAGCAGTTCTTTGTTGGCAGAAACTGGGGTACAGTTATGATATGCATGCTTATACGACAGTAGCAGATTGGATAGCGGAGGTCCTGCAGCACAGCAGTAAGAATGAGATTAATAAGATCTTTATGGTAGCCTGGGTCATCTGGAAAAATAGAAATGACATAGTGTGGAAGCAAAAAGGAAGGGAGTATGATCAGATAGTAACATCAGCAATTCAAGTCCTTGATAACTGGGAGAGTGCACAAGATAAGTCTTATGATAATTCTATTGGGTTCTTGACCCAAGCAGACGGCGATGTGCGCTGGCAACAACCACAGACAGGAACAATCAAGGTAAACACTGATGCGGCTTTATTTGAACATACAAATTCTTACAGCTTTGCTATGGTGGCTAGAGATCATTCAGGGTCAATGTTGGGTGCTTTGTCGAGCTGCAGACAAGGAAGCATAAATCCAGAGCTCGCAGAGGCTATCGGAATCCGGGAAGCATTGAGTTGGGTGAAGTCGAAGGATTGGCCAACAGTGATCATAGAATCCGATTGTCTAGGAGCAATACAGGCCATCAGATGCTCATCTGTGAATCTGTCTTATCTAGGACGCGTAATAGATGAGTGTAAAAATCTACTTGTTGACTTAAGGTCGCGTAATGTGACTTTAAAATTTGTTAAACGGTCCGCGAACATGGTAGCTCACTTCTTAGCGAGATACTCAAGTTCTTTAGCTGATCGTTCTTGGGGTATGGGGGATGCCCACCCTGATTTTATTCATGTATTGTTGAAGGATTTGCAAGTTTAATAAAATCTTTCCTTTTCTGGCAAAAAAAAAAAAAGTAATCAATTATCTCACTAGATGTTAATAATAATTATACATGTACATAAATCAGATATTTAGCATCTAAATAATTGAAACCATCATAATTTACTAAGAGATGTAACATACAATAATTTACATGTTAGCACACATATATAACTTAATCTTACTTTGTCGACAGTAGTGTAAATAAAAAACTAACATTTTCCATACATACATACGTTAAATTTCAAAAACTCATATTTTTCATTAAAATCAACTTTAATATTAACAATAATGTAAATTTTACATTATTATATATTATGATTACAAGTAATTCTGACTTCAGTTATGCATTTTTTATCTTTTTAAATTGAGTAAGTTAATTGTAACTTAGCAGTGAACTCATTAATAATATAGAGCAGTACATATATGTATTCAACATATATGTTAATTTTTAGCTTTTTATTCGTAAACATACTAACGGCATTCTACAAATTAAATTTAATCGTTTCGCTTTAAACGTACACTTACTATCTTGTTTATATTCATTTATTAAATATAAATTAACTGATAAGAAAAATATAATATAATAATAGTTGAGGGGATATTTACTCCTAAAGTAAGAAATCATTTGAAACTCCTAATATTATAAAGATGGCATGGAGTTTGTTGAAAATAAATTTTACCTACATTTCTTCAAAATTTGACTCAAAAGCTTATATAAAGATAGTGGCAGAGATATTCTAAAAACATTATAATTGCATAATACATAAAAAAAATTCTAAAAAATGACTCTGTCTATGCTAGTTTTACCTAATAAGACGGCGATACTATACATGTGGTTGCCCTGAC
This sequence comes from Apium graveolens, assembly GCF_009905375.1. Lineage (NCBI taxonomy): Eukaryota > Viridiplantae > Streptophyta > Magnoliopsida > Apiales > Apiaceae > Apium > Apium graveolens. Next base: position 24,786 of record NW_027418733.1, read on the forward strand.
CGAAATTTTGTCAGAGATCCCAAAATTGTTATAATTTTTTTAAAAAATATTTTATAAATGATTATCTTTTTATAATAATATAAAATTTCACGTACATTCAAGAGTCCACAAATTATATTTTGACACATGTCATATCATATTATTTTGTAATTATTTTGATACAATTTTTGAGTTATGTAGCAACTTATTTTGAAATCGTTTCCCTGCTTTCAAGGTTGTAAAAATAATATGCATATACAACTAATATAGTTTTAATGTCACTTTTAGTGTTGGGTTCTATATCAATGTGCGTTCTTATTAAAAATCATTAATTGATTATCCGATCTTTACCGATACTTATTTTTATCACTAGAATCAATATATATATATATATAACTCTATTAAATTTTGAAAAAAATTAACTAAAAATTAATAAAATCGTAATTAGCAAATGATAGATAAGCCACATCGATTAAAAAAAATTATGCTTTTTTGTTATTAATCTTATATTAATACTTTGATCAATCTCATTTTTATAACATCATTTATATAACACATGCAACTTTTGTGACTTTTGTGGTGCCCTTATCGGCATGGTGCGCATGTGCTTGCCTTACCCGAGAAAAAATGAGTGTATTCATGAATTCATTTTGCCCACTAAAATAAATATATATTAATATGTAAAATTTTGAGAAAAAATTACGCGTAAATTAGCAAATAACTTGGGAGCCACATGAATCGTAAAAAATAATTTTTTCTTCAATATTATTAATTCTTCTAAGAAACTCATCATGGGTTAAACAAATTTTAGATCATTTTTTTCATAATTTATCATAATAATATATATATATATATATTAATTATAGGGGTCAAAACAGTGCTAAGTAAAAATAGGGATAGTTTTTAAAAAGTGGACAATTTAATGGACAATTTAATATAAAAGTGCTATTAAAATGTTCAAATCCTAGATATTTGAAGGAAATCCTGCTGAAACAGGACAGTAAACTTATTTCAAACATATACATCCGAATTATATCCTGTAACTTGCCGATCATCATATTGACCACTTGTGTGTAGTGTTATTTTCATCAAAGTTTACATGTATGGATTGCCTGGAATCAACTAATCTATCATCAACAGGTTCAGTTCTGTATTATAAGCTCCTTATTAAGGTGGCCACTATGATACCCATAACTCATTTGATTATAGGATGTGCATGTATTTTAACTACAACTTTATACTACGTTTTGGAGTTTCATTTATTTCAAGATTTTTTTCATGGCGGTTCTGCCGTAACTCTCACCTATAATCCAGAGTCCCCTGTTTATCGAAATGTTGTTTCCAAGTGTAGCATTCTTCACGGAAGGTATGTACTGGTATATAAGTCCTACTACTAGCTAAGCGTACATTTCAATATATCATCTATGTATGTGTATCACGATATACTACTACATAAGATGTTTCATGTTTGATGTTTGCACCTGCAAATGAATTGAGTTGATGTGTGTTTGTGATAGTCACTGAAGAACTAGGGGGGGGGGGTAAAAAATCCATCTGACCGACCGTTTAAAGAGCCAATTGCATTTTACTATTGGTTGGTAAGGGCCGACCTACAACACAAATTGGTTGGTAATCTGCGAACACACACGGCCAACCAACCTAAACCCGACTAAAAAAGTGGCGGGGTTTGGCTTTAAGCCACCGTTTGTTGTGGTTGATTTTGTGCGTGAATGTTGAGTGTTGTACATTCGTTTCATCGTGCTGAATATTGTTTTTCGAGTTTTATGTATGTATCTTGCCTTGTGTTATTACTTAAATCATACTCAATATATTCTTAGAAAAGTAGTTATTATTTGTAAGTTACACAATATAGTTGTATTGATTTAATTAGTTTACTGTAATATGGATGTTTAAAATAAATTTGATTTTGCTTATCTCAAAATATGTTTCGAGGATGCCTACCTAATTCAGCCTTAGAAAATAAAAAAGAATTCCCGGTGTTCTTAAATACATTAAGGGCGGGCGGACTAATACGAGTACATGCATAAACTCGTTCTGATATTTTTCTTTTTTCTAAATTTCTTTTGTTAGATATTGTGCAACCCCGTGGCTTTCAAGTCCACACTTGCAGACTATGCTTCTGGAGTTTGTGGCTAAGCCTCCCAAATTTAGCTACAAAAGGTAATATTCGACGTGTGCTAAATAAATAAGTAAGATGCTATGTTCTTAAAAATAAATATGTTATGCTACATGGTGGTACCACTTTTCAATTTCTTTTCATTACAGAGAAATCTTCCTTTCTTCTGATGGTGGGACTTTTGCTTTGGATTGGCTAATGAGCTCCGATGGTAATTTTTTAATTCACATTCGGCATGTATAATTATACATTTCACTCAAAAATTATACAATAATGTTTTGGGTGTATGTACTCTATTTGATTCAATTTTTTCGCAACTATTGTGATGGTCAATTGTATTGTCATTTCATCTGACATATTAAGGCTCATTTATCCTGTCAATTTTTATTTGCTTTCTTATATTATTTGGCTTACTGCAGTTATACCTTCTGAAAATGAGAATGACTTAACTTGGGAGAAAGATACAACTCCGATTGTAGTAATTATTCCGGGCTTGACAAGCGACTCCGATGCTTCTGTAAGTTATAAAAGTGCAACCGTTAAACCCACGAATATATGAAGTTAAAATAGTGAACTAATTATACTAAATGGATTTATTGAAGTGTTCGAGAACAATACTCATCTAAATCTACTAAATGTAACACCATCATGTAGTGTCCGTTGGCTTTTAAGGTGGTCACTGCAGTGATTTTGTCCTTGGCTAATCTGTATTATAAGTTCTTTGGCCAGAGCAGAGAGGCTCAATTAGTAATCACTAATGTAGCTTCCGCATTTCTGAATTGTGAATTCACACAAGTTTCATTTCCAAATCCTAAGGCCACCCCTTGCTTTAAGATGAGCCTGACGGCGAAGACGCCTTACACAATTTCATCCATTCTTCTTACCTTAATATAGCTTATATTTTTAGATATAAGCTATATTAAGGTAAATAAATCTTATGCATTGTTAATAACTACAATAAGATTTTTTGTAATGATTTGTTTCTTATATCTTTTGAACATGGTATTACTTCTTTTTGCAAACTATTTTGCAGTATATAAGACATCTAGTCCATAGTACAGCTATGCGACGATGGAATGTTGTGGTCTGCAATCACCGAGGAATGGCTGGTGTTCCATTCACTGTGAGTGCCTTCTATCTACTTAAGCTTTAAGATTCATGGACCCGAGAGAGAGAAGATTGTGTTAGAAAATTAGGATTTTAGAGCTTAATTTAATTATGTTCTTGATGTTAATCCTAAAATCTAATGATTGGAAATTGTTCAATGATATTTGAATTTAAATTTTCATGTATGGTTTTAAGAATTTTCTTAATGAAATCCATATGAAATGAGAGATGAAAGTAGCTTGGAAAAGCTTGGAAAATTTGAGAATGTTTGTCCCACATTGAAATAAATAAAGGGGGTTGTGTGCTTTATATGGTATTACCCACATGAGTAGTATACAACTACTAAGGTGTGTGATGGTCCATTGTGTTGTTGTGTGCTTCACGCGCGCACACACACACGCGCGCCCCGCCACGCACCGGACCGGGTCGGGTCGAAGGGCGATTTGGGCGAATGTCTCGGCGTCTCGCGTACGCGAGGCGACCTGGGCGAGGATTTTATTTATTTGAGAATTATTTTAATTCGAATTTATTTATCGGTGATTGGATTATTGGGCTGGGTTCTGAAATAGGCTAAGTAGTCTAAATATATTGAACCTGCAAATAATCTGATCTGTAACAAGTTCTGATATAAGAATCAGAACTTAAGAACTGATGAATAAAATCAGAACTTAACAAGTTCTGATATCAGAATCAGAACTTAAGTACTGATGAGTCGAATCAGAACTTAAGTACTGATGAGTCGAATCAGAACTTAACTTAAGTTCTGATAATAATGTGGGTGTTAATGTGAAAAACTGTTACAAATAATTTAAATTCAAAAGCTGTTCAGTTTTGATTTTTTCATTTATGAATTCAAAATCTGATCAGTTTTGATTTTTTCATTAATGGAGCAGTTTAATTCAGACATTAAGTGTGTGGACAGTTTCATTTTTCCTCTCCTATAAATAGAGGCTAAACTGAATGAATACAACACACTACATTCTCATCTCTTCTCTTCAACCTCTCTGCATTTCTCTCCCATAAGTCCTGAAGTGCTGATATTTTCCGGCGACTGAGGTGCTGGTCGAAGTGGAGGTTTTGTTGCTGCTGTTAACATAAACTCCGAGCTGTTTTATCCTGGTGGAGATATTGCGCACATCCCAAACGCAGCAGGTAGGGGGCAATAATCTCTTCAAGAGCAGCCAGGACTTCGAGCAAGACCTGGTGACTCAGCTGTAATCATTTTCTTGGCGTTTTGTATCTGTAAACCTTTATTTCAGTCACTGTTGAAAGCTATGGTTTCGGGTACATCTTTCTTTCTCTCTACGTTATTTCAGTTACTGATTTTGTTTACCTGCATGTTTTGTTTTGTTAACTGTGGTCTTGGCCTAAACTTGTTAAATTCTTTATACACTTGCCTCTATGTTGCTTTACTTGTTAGTGAGAAGAACAACATTCTTGAAGAGATTATTGGTTATTTAGAATTTAGCATAATGGTTAACGAAAGTGAGGTTATCGTTGGTGGTGGTAGCAGTTCGGGTGTAACTGCTGGGGCCATTGATTGGACCACCTATAGTTTCCCACAAGCTGTTGAACTAACCGGTTTACCGGAGAAATTCAACGGTGGCATTGGCTTTTCTCGCTGGCAGAAAAGGATGAAGCTGTGGTTGACTATAAAGGGTCTGTCGATGGTTGTGGAATATGAGAAACCAGTAGTGGATCAAGAGAAGGCTGACACAGTTAAGGCTTTTGCGAAGTGGGCTGAGAAGGATGGAGTGGCTAGAGCGGCCATTCTTGCGGCACTAACAAACACTTTGTTTGATGTCTATTCTTCTGATGCCTACTCTGCAAAACTCTTATGGGAGAAGCTGGACCAGACACATAATACTGACTCACAAGGTCTAGAAAAGTATTCTGTGGCAAGGTTCCTCGAGTTCAAGCTGGTGGACAATAAGTCCATGACTGAGCAGGTGCATGAGTTCGAGATGATAGTGCATGCTTTGAAGGAGTCTGGAATGAATCTCCCGGAGAAGTTCAAGGTGATGAGTGTGATTGAAAAACTCCCGAAGTCTTGGGAAGAGTTCTCTCTCTCCCTGAAAAGACAGAAAGGAGAGATCACCTGGACCAACCTTATGCTGGACATCTCGGTACAAGAACAACACAAGTCCAAACAGGGACATGTGATGCCAACTGAACACGGTACCTCGAAGGTAAACATAGCAACTGTAGGATAAAAGAGGAAGGCTTTTGCTAAGAAAGCTAATAGTAATAAACCTAAGAGTGACAAGGACAAGGCCAAGAAACCCAAGGCAAACAAACCATGCTGGTCTTGTGGGCAGGTTGGGCACTGGAGTAAGGACTGCCCTACGAAGAAAGCGAAGAAAACTGAGGTAGCACAAGCAAATATTGTGCTTGGAACCGCAAGTGGGCCTGTAGTGAACATGGTTGTTGGTGAGGCTACGGCTTCTGAAACCAACGTTGACCGGTATGTATCCTACAACCCTGTGATATTTTCTACCTATCTGTCAAATGAATGGTTGATAGATACTGGAGCTAATGTACATATTTGTGCTGATATTAGTTTATTTGTATCTTATCAATAGAGTCATAGCCTGACTGTGAAGATGGGGAATGCTAGTGCTGCTCAAGTACATGGAGTTGGAAACGTGGATCTGAAGTTCCCTTCAGGACGTATTCTATCTCTGACGAGAGTGCATCATGTTCCCGACATGCGTAGAAATATAATAAGTGGAAGCTGTTTAGTTTCTAGTGGTTTTGAAATTTCGTTCAAGTGTAATAAAGTAGTTCTTATTCACACTGGTACATTCTTTGGCAAGGGTTACTTGTCAAATGGTTTATTTGTTATTAATGCGGATCCCGTTTTGGGAAGTTTGAATAATAATGTTATTCCTACTGTTAATTGTATTGAATCCTCAAATATATGGCATGCTAGACTAGGTCATTTAAACTTTGGTGCTCTTAAGAACATGATGAACTTAGAGTTGATTCCAAAATATACCATAGAAAAGAATTCTAAATGTCAAGTATGTGTGTCTGCTAAACATATAAGGAAACCTTTTCATAACGTTGTTAGGGATTCAGACTTGTTAGATTTAGTACACACTGATATTTGTGAATTTGGTGGTGTGTTGACCAAGGACCAGTTTAGATACTTCATTACTTTTATAGATGATAGTAGTAGATACTGTTATGTTTATTTACTTAGACATAAGGATGAAGCACTTAGTAAATTCATTATATATAAAACTGAAGTAGAAAAACAAACTAGTAAGTTACTTAAAAGATTGAGATCTGATAGAGGTGGTGAGTATACGAGTAATGCTTTTAATGAATTTTGTGCAAACAATGGTATAGTTCATGAAGTTACTCCACCATACACACCTGAGTCTAATGGGGTTGCTGAGCGAAAGAACAGAACATTTAAAGATATGATTAATAGTATGCTTATTAACTCTGGGTTGCCTAAATACATGTGGGGAGAGGCTCTAAATACGGCTTGCCATATTTTGAATAGAGTCCCTCTGAAACACATGGATAAAACACCCTTGGAGTTATGGAAAGGCAGGATGACTAGTCTTAAGTATCTTCGTGTGTGGGGGTGCCTTGCTAAGGTGCTTGTTCCTGAACACAAGAGAAAGAAACTAGGTCCAAAGACTGTTGACTGTATCTTTCTGGGTTATCTTGAAACCACTACAGCTATGAGATTTTTAGTGTTAAAATCTGACATAGATGGTATAGTGGCAAACACGATAGTTGAATTTCGAGATGCGACATTCTTTGAGGATGTCTACCCTATGAAGACTGGAATACCTGAAACGACTTCTGAGGAAGATCCTACTCACACATCAAGTTCTATTCCTGATCATGTGAAAAGATGACAAATGTGGGGGGCGGAACCTAGTAGTAGCTCTATTCCTAAGGAATTAGAGGAACCAAGGAGAAGTAAGCGTGCAAAAATAGTCAAGGATTTTGGAGGTGATTTCATCACTTACAATATCGAGGACGAACCTTTAACTTTCCGGCAAGCTATGGATTCTTCTGAGTCAAGGCACTGGAAGGGCGCTATCAAGAGTGAAATTGACTCTATTGTTTCCAATGGAACATGTGAGTTGGTTGATCTCCCTCCTGGGTGTTCTACTATTGGGTGCAAATGGGTCTTTAAAAGGAAGTTGAACCCTGACGGCTCAATAGATAAGTACAAAGCTAGACTGGTAGCTAAGGGTTTTAAGCAAAAGGAAGGAATTGATTATTTTGATACATACTCTCCAGTTGCAAGAATGGTAACAATCCGAATGCTTATAGCATTGGCTTCAGTCCATGGTCTTATCATCCATCAGATGGATGTAAAGACGGCTTTCTTCATGGTGAACTTGAGGAAGAGATTTATATGGATCAGCCTGATGGATTTGTTGCATCAGGCAATGAAAGGAAAGTATGTAAGTTGATCAAGTCCATCTATGGCTTGAAACAAGCTCCCAGAGATTGGCATAAAAGTTTGATGAAACTATATTGCCTTTCAGTTATAAGATTAATGAAAGTGATAAGTGTGTCTACACTAAAGTTAAAGGTAATGAGTGTGTTATTTTGTGCCTATATGTGGATGACATTTTACTGTTTGGAACCAATATTGAGATTATTAACGAGACTAAAGAATTCTTGAAAAGGAATTTTGAAATGAAGGATATGGGTGAGGCAAGTGTGATTCTTGGAATCAAATTGATTCAGTCCACTGAAGGAATAACCTTGACTCAATCTCATTATATAGAGAAATCTATACTTGAGAAATATGGTTATTCACAGTGTAGAATCGCTAGTACACCTTATGATTCGAAAGTTGCCCTTGTCAAGAATACTTCAGGAGTGCCTGTGTCTCAGTTAAGGTATTCTCAGATTATTGGGAGCTTGCAGTATCTTGCTAACTGTACTAGACCAGATATTTCATATTCTGTGTCTAAATTGGCGAGATATACAAGCTGTCCAAACAGAACTCATTGGGATGCTCTTGATAGAATACTTAGATATCTAAAAGGCACAATGTACCTTAGTTTACACTACAGGAGATTTCCTGGTGTGCTTGAAGGGTACAGTGATGCAAGTTGGATAGCTAAGAAGTCTGGTTCCAATGGAGTGACTGGATACGTGTTCACCTTGGCTGGTGGAGCAATATCCTGGAAGTCAAGCAGACAGACTATTGTTACTCGGTCTACTTTTGAGGCTGAGTTGTGTGCACTTGATGCCACAGGGACGGAGGCTGAATGGTTACATGGACTTATGTCTGCAATACCTGTAGTAAGCAGACCGCTTCCTGCTATTGCTATTCATTGTGATAGTCGAACAACTATCGACAAGATTAGCAGTAAAAAACATAATGCTAAAACTAAGAGACACATCCAAGTTAGACTCAAGTCTATAAGGGGTTTAGTGACTGATAGGATCATAGCTATAGAGTTCATAGGAACTCAGAATAATATAGCTGATCCTCTTACTAAAGGACTGGAACCTGCAGTGGTCCTTAAGTCAAGGTTGGGGATGGGATTGTCAACCCATCATAATTCATCAACAGTGGGAACCCAATACACATGAGAGGAGATCCCTCGAAGTGTATTCAATGGGTAATAACAAGCTGTAAGGATGAGTTGGTAGTACCTTTGCTACATAGATGATACTATAGTATCTGAGTCTATCCCCTGTAAACCTAGAAGGTACTGACACTGCCAGAAAAGCAAGAGTGTTAAAACTCTGAATGGGATCAAGTCATTTGACGAGATAGAGGCAGTATATCTCTGGAGATGCCCAGCTAAGCGAATGTAATTGTGTGGTCGCAATTAGAGGATAGGGGTTAATCCTTGAAGCATTCGACGAACAGGATCGAGACATGACCATTAATGTCTCAAAGCCGTAGATTGGCACCATAACCTTTGACTTGTCGTCGTCTATGGAATATGGTTATACTAAACGGATTAAGATTCAAGGTGAAACATTCATCTGAGTCCGATAGCCATTGAAGTAGAGGAATTAGGAGGGTTCAAACCCGGAAGGGTACCGACTCTGAAAAACAAGTCATGATGGGAAATTGATCACATTTCTATATGGATTTGTGGGGGATTGTTAGAAAATTAGGATTTTGGAGCTTAATTTAATTATGTTCTTGATGTTAATCCTAAAATCTAATGATTGAAATTGTTCAATGATATTTGAACTTAAATTTTCATGTATGGTTTTAAGAATTTTCTTAATGAAATCCATATGAAATGAGAGATGAAAGTAGCTTGGAAAAGCTTGGAAAATTTGAGAATGTTTGTCCCACATTGAAATAAATAAAGGGGGTTGTGTGCTTTATATGGTATTACCCACATGAGTAGTATACAACTACTAAGGTTGTGATGGTCCATTATGTTGTTGTGTGCTCACGCGCACACACACACACACGCGCGCCCCGCCACACACCGCACCGGACCGGGTCGGGTCGAAGGGCGATTTGGGCGAATGTCTCGGCGTCTCGCGTACGCGAGGCGACCTGGGCGAGGATTTTATTTATTTGAGAATTATTTTAATTCGAATTTATTTATCGGTGATTGGATTATTGGGCTGGGTTCTGAAATAGGCTAAGTAGTCTAAATATATTGAACCTGCAAATAATCTGATCTGTAACAAGTTCTGATATAAGAATCAGAACTTAAGAACTGATGAATAAAATCAGAACTTAACAAGTTCTGATATCAGAATCAGAACTTAAGTACTGATGAGTCGAATCAGAACTTAAGTACTGATGAGTCGAATCAGAACTTAACTTAAGTTCTGATAATAATGTGGGTGTTAATGTGAAAAACTGTTACAAATAATTTAAATTCAAAACTGTTCAGTTTTGATTTTTTCATTTATGAATTCAAAATCTGATCAGTTTTGATTTTTTCATTAATGGAGCAGTTTAATTCAGACATTAAGTGTGTGGACAGTTTCATTTTTCCTCTCCTATAATAGAGGCTAAACTGAATGAATACAACACACTACATTCTCATCTCTTCTCTTCAACCTCTCTGCTTTCTCCCATAAGTCCTGAGTGCTGATATTTTCCGGCGACTGAGGTGCTGTCGAAGTGGAGGTTTTTGTTGCTGCTGTTAACATAAACTCCGAGCTGTTTTATCCTGGTGGAGATATTGCGCACATCCCAAACGCAGCAGGTAGGGGGCAATAATCTCTTCAAGAGCAGCCAGGACTTCGAGCAAGACCTGGTGACTCAGCTGTAATCATTTTCTTGGCTTTTTGTATCTGTAAACCTTTATTTCAGTCACTGTTGAAAGCTATGGTTTCGGGTACATCTTTCTTTCTCTCTACGTTATTTCAGTTACTGATTTTGTTTACCTGCATGTTTTTGTTTTGTTAACTGTGGTCTTGGCCTAAACTTGTTAAATTCTTTATACACTTGCCTCTATGTTGCTTTACTTGTTAGTGAGTACAGATTTACTTACACGAGTCACTTACCAATGTACTTGATGTTGTTCAACCATTTGAACTGTATATTTGGCTGCAAATACACAGACATGTTGGTTTTCAATAAGTCACACAATGTAGCAAGATATGTACTGGGCAGAGTACTATCGACAACCTCCCAAACTATTAAAATCAGCTTTAAGAAAGAAACCTGCATATTATGATGACTATGTCTAGATCATGATATCTTGTGATGGCAGCATCTGGAGAGAATTGAAGGGTATACTATACTGGCTTAATAAAATAAAGATTTTTGGGATTAGGCTGTCCAAGCATTGACATCTTCTTTGGGCCTGCACTAATTTTTAGTGCAAGTGTTTCCAGTATCCGAGTCTACGAATCCACAACCAAAAACATCCTAATTTCTTGTTTGTGAAGTTTGAGCAAATCTTTCCTCTGCTTCACAATATATCCCTTTCAACACCATTCTTGTTTTGTGAAGTTTGGGCAAAATCTTCCCCCTGCTTCACAATATCCAGTTAGGACCTCTGGAAAAAATGCATATTCAAACAACCTTTGACATGATCCCTCTTTTGCATAACAGGTGAAATTTGAGGCCCTTAAAAGTTGGCAGGATTGTTCCCTGTACACTATATTGCATAATAGTACACTGTTTGCGGATTCTTCTTCAATTACATATATGTGGATTTTCATCCATATGTCCTTGACATTATCATTTCCTAAAATAACTCCCTCTGTCCTTTCGATTGTTTACATTTTAGAAAGTTCTGACACGCATTTTAAGGTAGTAAAGTATAGTTCTATACTTTTTTGTTACAATTTTGTTTTCTGAATAAAAAATATAACATTCCAACTTTTATTCAGAAAAAGAAAATTGTAAAAATAGTTATATAACTATA
>NW_027418734.1:0-16464 GCF_009905375.1 Apium graveolens
CACGCAAATGATACAATTCAGTAGACATGTCATTAAAAGCATCATTGCACTCTTCTTTAGTAAGTTGTGTTACATCAGTAGTGATTACCTGAGTTGTTACCTGATTGCTTGATGAACTAACTTCATTTTCCTCAGAATCAGCCATGAGAGCTAAGTTGACATACTCCACATCTTCATTCTCTTTCTCTCCATCAGCTGCCCAATCTTTTTCTTGAGTAATGAAAGCCCTTTCCTTTTGCTTGAGCAGATCAAAATATTTCTTCTTGTAATCTACTTGGTCAAATTTCTTCTTTTCAGAAGTTGGCTTTCTGCACTCACTTGCAAAGTGTCCACTTATACCACAATTGAAACACTTGAACTTTGATTTGTCCACCATATTCTTATGAGGTTTAGTGGCTCTAGTGTTTTTCTTAAACTTCATCTTTGCAAATCTCCTGGACAGAAATGCAAGATGCTCATCAACACTATCAGAGTCATCTTGACTGGAGTTGTCTTCATTCTCAGCAACTTGCTCTTTTCCTTTGCTTGATTCCTGATATCTTGTACCATCTTTGGAGTTTGATGTAGATCTCACAGTTTCTTGTCTGCATTCCCTCTCATTTTCAGCTACCAATGCAACTGAACTTCCTTTCTTTCTCCCCTTCTCCAATACCTCATCCTGTTCCAACTCTAGTTCATAAGTCTTCAAGATTCCATATAATCTTTCAAGAGTGAAGTCCTTATAATCCTGAGAGTTTCTTAAGGAGACAGTCATGGGTTTCCATTCCTTTGGCAAGGATCTTAAGAATTTAAGATTTGAATCCTTCACCTGGTACACTCTACCATACAGCTTCAATCCATTCAACAGCTTTTGGAATCTGTTAAATGTGTCATTTAAAGATTCATTTTCTTCAAAATGAAAATACTCATACTGTTGAATGAGAAGCTGCATCTTGTTCTCTTTTACTTGTTCTGTACCTTCACACAGCAGCTGAACTGTGTCCCAAACCTCTTTGGCAGTTGAGCAATTTATCACATTATCAAACATATCCTTGTCAAGACCATTAAACAAAATGTTCATAGCCTTCTTATCCTTGTGGACTTCTTTTGTGTCTTCCATTGTCCATTCTGCTCTAGGTTTTGGAATGGATTGACCAACAACAATTGTGGCCGTAGCAACTGTGGCTACTTTGTGGGGAATGTGAGGACCATTCTCAATACAGTTTACATAACCTTCATCTTGGGAGAGTAGATGAAGGTGCATTTTCACCTTCCAGTGGTGATAACTGTCTCTATCAAGAACTGGGATTTTTACTCCAATATCCTTCTTACTCATCTTTGTTAGATTCCAAGATCTTTAAACTCTTTGTTTGTCAAGAGCCTGCTCTGATACCAATTGTTATTTCTAGAGAACTAACAATGAGATTTACAGAAGGGGGGTTGAATGTAAATCTCAAAACTTTTTCAAGTTTTGAGCAGTTTATAAAGACTGTGTGTTCAAGATGAACAAGTGTGTGAATTGCTTTAAGCTGATACAGACAGATATATATTCAAACACAAATGTAAAGAACACAATAAACCTTTAAAACTTTTCTGGTGGATTTGTTGTTCCACCAGAGATGGTATTTCAGAAATTCTGTGATCTAAGAATTTGATCACAGCTGCATCCTAGTACAAACTAGATAATTTTTCTCTCAAGATTTTTCTAAACAGCTCTGGAAAATTCTTATCTAATTACTAGCTACTACTTGGTTTATATATTACCAAGTTTACAAGTGAAGACAAGGATATAATAAAATAATAAAGTAAGATCTCCACTTGTTTCTTCTCCAGTTCACTCCAGTACTTTGTTGACTTAATGTCTCTTTATACTAGAGTAGAACGGCTGCTTTTTCTGATGTTCCTGAAATTAGGCTGCCACATTTCAGTTATCTCTGTTCACCCACATGCCTCTGTTTGTAGGTACAACTACCACTTATCAACGGTTAATCAACAGAACATCCGTTGAAGCTTTCATCCGTTGATGCACTCATCCGTTGAAGGATGTTATCCGTTGAAGCTTTAGAGACATCCGTTGAAGCTTTAGAGACATCCGTTGAAGCTTAGCTTCTCATCCGTTGAAGGTCTTTAAGTCATCCGTTGATACCACTTCATTTATACAAAATTACAAGGCATGAAATATTTACAATTGGCCTTCCTATCTGCATATCTTCTAGTAGTCAACATGACTCATAGTTTCTCTCAACTTCTAAGAATTACATCTTAAATACAGAGACTGAAATATGCTACAACACTAGACTTATTTCTAAGTAAAGCTACACCATCAACGGATAGCCAAAGTGGTCTTATCCGTTGAGGCTACAGACACTGAATTTCTACTTAAGTGTTTTGTTAAACATATCATCAAACTAATGCACATATATTCCTAACAGATGCAAGTGTTTTGTTCTCAAGACTCATACTGAACAACTATCAAAGTTTGATCTAAAAGCTGATGAAGGAATCTTTGTTGGATATCCACTTTCCACAAAAGCCTTCAGAGTCTATAATTTGAGAACAAAAGTAGTCATGGAATCTATCAACGTCTCTTTTGATGACAAAAAGATTACTGGTCTTGAAGATTTCATTGACCATGATCAGCTGAGATTTGAAAAATGAAGACTCAAATTCTGATACTGAAAATTCTGAAAGTCTAAGTCCTGATACTGTAAAATCTGATGGAATAAACTCTGATGTTATTGAAACTGTGGTGACTACGCCAAGGGGAAGATGCACCGATGCAGGGGGAGCATACTCAAGATCCTACCACAGCTCAAGAAACATCAGAACATACATCTGGCTCTTCAAATTCTGATTCATCAAGTTCTGATAAGCCAAGTTCTGATAGTGCTAAAAATTTAAATACTGAAGACTCCAACTCAGAGAGCATAGTTTCAGGGGGAGCATCAGAAAATGAAAATGAAGATAGCATGGATCATGGGGGCGCATCCAGTTCTAGAGAAAACCTTCCATCTGCAAGGAAGTGGACAAAATCATATACACCTGATTTGATAATTGGAAATCCTGATGCAGGTGTAAGAACTAGAACAGGTACTTCAAATGAATGTCTTTACAATTCTTTTCTCTCTCAGACTGAGCCAAAGAAAGTGGAAGAAGCTCTTCAAGATGCTGATTGGGTGCAAGCAATGCAGGAAGAGTTGAATGAATTAGAAAGAAACAAAGTCTGGACCCTAGAGCCAAGACCAAAAAATAGATCTGTTGTTGGTACAAAGTGGGTATTCAGAAACAAAACTGACAGTGATGGCATAATTACAAGGAATAAGGCAAGGCTGGTTGCAAAAGGATATTCTCAACAGGAGGGAATTGATTACGATGAAACATTTGCACCAGTTGCTAGGTTAGAAGCCATAAGGATATTCTTGGCTTATGCTGCTCACAAAAAGTTTACTGTCTTTCAAATGGATGTGAAAAGTGCTTTTCTCAATGGAGAATTGGAGGAGGAAGTATATGTTGAACAACCTCCAGGTTTTGTAGATACCAAACATCCAGATTATGTCTACAGGCTTGATAAAGTACTTTATGGACTTAAGCAAGCTCCTAGAGCATGGTATGAGACTTTAGCTCAGTTTCTTCTGGAAAGTGGATTCAACAGAGGGACAATAGACAAAACACTGTTCTACCTCAACCATGGAAAGGACTTACTTCTGGTCCAGATTTATATTGATGATATCATTTTTGGATCTACAAATGACAAACTTTGCAAAAAGTTTGCCAAACTAATGCAGTCAAGATATCAGATGAGTATGATGGGGGAACTTAGCTATTTTCTGGGCCTTCAAGTCAAGCAGAATGAGGAAGGCACTTTTATTTGTCAAACCAAGTACACCAGAAACTTGCTGAAGAAATTTGGAATGCAAGATTGTTCAAGTGCATCCACTCCAATGGCCACTGCCAACAAAACTGGATAAGGATACTGGTAAATCAGTAGATATTACTGAATACAGAGGTATGATTGGCTCTATACTCTATCTAACTGCTAGTAGACCTGATATCATGTATGCTACCTGTCTTTGTGCAAGATTTCAAGCAGATCCAAGAGAACCTCACTTAATAGCTGTAAAAAGAATCTTTAAGTATCTTAAAGGAACAGCTGCTCTGGGATTATGGTATCCTAGAGAATCATATTTTAAACTAATAGGTTACTCAGATGCAGATTTTGCAGGTTGCAAAATTGACAGGAAAAACACAAGTGGAAGCTGCCAATTTCTTGGAGGCAGATTGGTTTCTTGGTACAGTAAGAAACAAAAGTCAATTTCCACATCAACTGCTGCAGAAGCAGAGTATATTGCTGCAGGAAGCTGTTGTGCACAGATTCTTTGGATGAAGAATCAGTTACTGGATTATGGGTTAACATATTTCAAAATCCCTATTTATTGTGATAATCAAAGTGCTATTGCTATGACAGGTAATCCAGTTCAACACTCTATGACAAAGCACATCAGCATCAGGTACCATTTCATCAGGGAACATGTGGATGAAGGTACAGTGGAATTGCATTTTGTTCCCACAGATCAACAACTAGCAGATATCTTCACAAAACCACTGTGTGAGGCTACTTTTACAAGATTGGTAAATGAACTAGGAATGGTTTCAGGTTCTTTCTCTAAATCTGCTTAGTCTTGTTCTGTGTTATCAGACTTTATGCTCAGTATTTACAGAATTAATCTCATTGTGTATTCTGTGCTTAATTGATAAATGTCTTTAAGTACTGACTGTTGTCTGATATATGTTTCTAAACTCTGATAAGTGATATGTCTGTTCAAGTACCTATTCAATCCTATGAGGATAACTGTGCTAGATACTGATCTAGTAGTCTTCAATAAACAAATGATTCCATGTAAGAAGTAATTATTTCAGTGGAAATCTTATGACACTAGCAAATTCTGATAGTTGAGCTTAGTTAGTTTACTTTGTATATCTTATTACTAAGTCACAAATTAGAATAATGCTACTCATCTGTTAAGTTCTGATACTAGTAAAACTGCTGAATGTACTAAGTGCTGATAAACCTCACTTATCAAAAGAAAAAGCAAAAAGATCAAAGAATAAAATCAGGTACTCCTTTGAGATCTAGAGTAAAAATGTGGAAGGGACGACCCAAGTGCATTGCTGGTATTAAGTAAATATGCATTAGAAAAGCAAAATATTTTCTTGGTGACTTTTCACACTCTATGATTACTGGAGAAATACTCTGATAATAGCATAATTCTGATAAGCAGTCGTGACTCACTTACACTGAGAAGCCACTGTAAAATAGAATTTCAAAAGATGCATAAAATTAGCACAAAACAGTTGAGGTGGACTCAAGCATGAACTCATTCATCAGTAGGTTTCAGGACAATGACAGCTCTTTAGCAAAATTTTAGTTATGCCTTATTTCTAAGATGTACTGAAGTGAACTCAGACTTTACTCTTTGTCTGTTATTTAGCTTAATGCACACACTAATCACTCCATATGAATGATGAAAATTACTGTGGTGGTCTATGTTATTTTAGATAAACAGTCACTGTGTCACTTTGCACAAATTCTGAGGACAAGTTCTAGTTACACGATTCTAATGATTAAGTTCTGAAGTCTATAACTCAGAACTTGTATGAGGATTTACTAAGATGGGCATTCCTTTTTCGAGTTAAGAAATTATGTTCTGATGACTGTTAAGTTCTGATATAAGTACTAAGTTCTGATATTACAGTCTAATGTTTTACTTGACTTATCTGTGAATAAAATTTGATAACAGTCTCAGTTAATAACTGAATATGTTGAAGTGGAAGATTAATAGTCACTATGGTTAGGATTAATGGTATTTGTATCTGATCAGTCCAATGTTACTTGTTTCTTGTGCGGTTTACACCATGATTCCTCTTTCCAATGGATGTTACTCTTTTTCAAAGTCTAGGGAGACGAGGTAGAATTAATTCTACCTGTCAGCATTCAATTTCTTTGCGTCTCCTGGCATTCTCTTGCCTATATAAGCAACCACTTCACATCAGCCTTCCCATCACACTTTTATCACAAACTCACTCTCGTTATTCATTTATCATCACAAATGGCTGAATTTGGCTGGTTCTACAATTATGGTGATGAGACTGTTCATGTCTTTTTGAATGGAATTCCAACTCCATACCCTATCACCAACATTCCTCACAATCTCTGGATCCAATTTCCAGAGGTTATCAAACGTGATCTGGTGGCCGTTCGAAGAGAACTTCATCTTCAGTCGTCTCCGCCAGCAAGAAGCGAATCATCCGACTCGCCATTCTGTTTGTCGAGAGTAGGAAGAAGAAGATGACTTAATCTCGTCTTCTTCCTGTTTTTCTTCATCATCAGCTTTGTCAGGCTTCTTAGCTAGGACTAAGGCTATTGATGTTAGGTTTAGAAGCTTAGGGAAAATCTTGTATAAGTATTGATGTAATTTCAATTTCATAAATGTATTATCTTGATATATTAATGAAAGTTGTTTTTACTTCAAGATTTTGTCTCTGAGTTATTTTATCTTGTGTTGATAAATCCTGATTGATATTCTGATGACCATATAAATTTTGTTTTATATTAAGTTCTTATTCGTTTTCAGCACTTACTTATCTAATTTATCTTGGTCATTTTCATGTGCTGTATTTTCAGAATATTAATATGCAGTGAAAAATAATTCAATCAGTGATAACGGTTTAAATTTTGAATTAAAACTGTTTCTCTTGATAAATGGAACGGTTTTTCCTTGAAACTAGGCAAATAGGTAAGTAATGATTCCTGTTTTCTTGAGCCCAGTAACTGTCCATTATTACTGCATGTCTGACAGGTGTCCAACGGTAACATTTTTGTTCAGAGTATAAGTACAACAGAGAGAGGATTTCTTTAATCTTTTATTTTCTTCATATTTTATCTCTCTCCTTACTTTTACTCTCTTTCTCTTTATTTCTCACGTTGTTTTTCATACAGATCATTATATCAAATACCTACAGGCATACTTAAATCTCATTTTTTTTCACATGGCACCAAAGGATTTAATCATTGATGGAGCTAAGTTTGTCCCCAACAACTATGCTGCAGTTCTTGATCACACTGAAGCTCCATCTGAATTGTCTGAATTGGGATATGAAAAGAGTCTGACGAAACTTGGACAGTTGAAACGGGCTAATATCAGAAGAGAATGGAGTTTCTTCTTTGATTGCATCACCAAAGATTTTGGGAACAAATGTTCGAATTTTGATGTTATTCCAATTATGAGTCAGCACATCGGGTATGCAATTATTAATCAAACTCATTTTGATTTTGCAACTGCTTTAATTGGTTTTATTGGGGATAGGATGACAGAGGATCGAGATGTTGTTTATTTTGCTAGATTCTGTCAACTTATTACACTTATTGTACTGATGAACCTCATTTAGTTAGTACCCAAACCCCACCTTTTAAGGTTTGCAAAATGATACTTAATGACCTGGTAAATGCTGATACTAAGAAAAATGTGGTTAGACCATTACAGATTCCTCAGTCTGTCAAACAGATCCTAGTGAATGTTGATCCTGATACTTATAGATCTGTTTACTCTGATGTTCAACCAACTTCAAACACCCAAAATCCAGCAACCTCAGTACCTACCTCTCATTCTACTCAACCTACCCTCAGAACATATCTCAAATCCTATCTCTCCACTTCACAGACTGCTCAACCTTCATCTTCAGCACCTACTGTGAAATCTTCATCTTCCAAGCCAAAGAGGACAAAGAATGTTCATCAAACACCTCAAAAGAGAAGGAGGATTGCATTAAGAGATGAATCTGATTCTGAGGAACCGGTTCCTGCTAGAGAACCTGTTGTTACTGAAGCTGAGAAAGAGATTTCTCAGAAGGATTCTGAAATTGGGGGTTCTAGGCTTCTCAAGAGGCTTAGACGAATGACTGTTCCTGAAACTCCCAAGGAATCTAAATCAACAAGGAAGTACAAGAAACAGAGGGCAAAAAGGCCAGTTTCAGATGATGAAGAGGAAGCAGTTAAGGAAGGGGATCAGAAATCTCTGATCTCACAAGACAAGGAATTTGCTCCAGTCACTTCTTCTCCATCAACTCCATCTCAGGAAGCTGTATCTGACAAGGCTAACTCACCATCTGTATCTCTTGTTGATCCAGGCACAAGTGCTGATATTGATATCCAACACTTAGTTGTGTCTGAAGCATTTCTCTTAGAAGCTTCAACAACAAATAATCCTTCCACAACACCTGTTACTGATGCTGTTCAAACTCCAGAGTTATCAACAACACCTTCTCTGCATCAAGATGCTGATGATCAGACTTTAGGTGAGCATCAGGATATGGCTGTTGATCAGAACTTAGTATCAGATCAGCAATTAGAGGATGCTGAAGCCTCCATTGCTACTCACACTGTTGTCTTATCTGAAGATACTGATTCTTTAAGTTCTGATGCTGCAAATGCTGGAGATACAGGTGATGCTGCTCCAACTGTAGATGCTGATGAAGCAGGTCCTCCAGGACATACTCCTCAACAGACTCTTCCTAAGTCTGAACTGGTAAAGAAGTTTGTTACAGGGGAAGCACCAGTACCTTGGAGTGAAACTCCTGCAGGTCAGGAGTGGACTAAGGAATGGAACTCAGTCTCATGTGTTCCAACTGCAATACATCTTGCTGAGCACTTGACTAAAGCTGATGAAATGTTAAATCCTGATGATTTAAAAACCCAGCTTAGAGTCACTGCATTGAGTACTAAACATCTACAAGGTCTTCATTCAACTACTCATGCAGAGCTACACAAGATTCAGGAGAACTTTTTCAAACAGGAACAAGTTTGGAAAATTGATAAGAAAAAGTTCTTTCAACCTACCATTGACAGGATTGCATATATTGAGAAAACTCAAGAGAAATAACAAGCTCAGATTGATGATATTCTGACAAATCAAGCTTCTCAGCAATCGCAACTTACTGAAATCCAATCCTCAGTGGAATTACTTATCTCTCTTTTACTAACTGCTGATGCCAAAAAGGGGGGAGAAGGTAATTAAGTTCAAATGCAAAACTAACAAGACACTGCAAGGAAAAGATGATGGAAATGATGATCAAGGAGACTCTAAAATGGGTAGAGATCATAGTCAAGGTAGAGGTTTCTCGTCAAGAAAAGCTGAAATCACAAGTCACAAAATAAGTTCTGATACTGGGAAAGAATAAGTTCTGCTACTGGTAAAAGGATAAGTTCTGATGAACTTTTAGATCTTGATGAAGAAATGTCAAGACAGTTATTTCTTCAAGAAAATCCAGGAATGGACTTGGAAAGTTTAAAAGAAGAAGAAGCCAGGACTTAAATCAGAGAAAGTCACATCTAAATCTGAAGCTTCTGGTAAAAAGTCACTTCCAAAACTCAAAGGCATTGTGATCAAAGAAAGGACACATACTGAAGCAACATTGGCTAGACCACAACCACAGATAGATCCAAGATCCAAGGGTAAAGAAAAGGTTGGTGAACCTATCAAGGTTTATTTACCTCCTGAGGAAGAAGAAATTACTGATAAAAAGAGATGATCTTGCTCTGACTTCAAGAAAAGTTTTTAAAACAACCTCTGACATGGCTCAAGTTGTTCAGAGTCAAGAAATTGTAAGTTCTGATATTCAAAAGAAGCAAGTAACCTCTGACAGAGCTCAAGTTAACTTGATATCAGAAAATAGATCAAAGACACTCCTACAGGATTCACTAAAGCAAAACATACTCAATCTTTGAAGACTACTGCAAGTGGTTTTGAAGCAAGAGTAGTTACTGGAAAGGAAGCTAGAGATAAAACTGGATTGGGAAGTGTTGATGAAAGAAGAGTGCACAACACCACCAATGATCCAACTTCCTTGAGTGAACTAGGTATTGGAGCAACTCCTGAGAGATTGAATCAACTGGAATCTGTACAGATGGTTTACCATACCTACTTGAAGGAATACATCATGTTGTATTTCATGACAGATGGTAGGGTTTATCATATAAGACAAATTGTCATTCCATTGAAGTATTTTGAAGAATTGGAGCATGTACTTTTCTTACTTCAAGTGGATGACAGAATAACAGAGACTGTTGCGAACTACTTAAAAGAACAGATTCAGAGACAGAAAAGGCTTTATTCTGTTAAGTCTGACAACATGTATGTTCCAAAGTACAGAGGATCACAATGGTGATATTGTTGATATGAAGCTTAATACTGCACAGATCAGAACATATCTTGGTATTAAGGGACTTGAATTCAATCTAGAGTCTGACAAAACTTATGTCATAAGACTAGATCAGGAGTTGAGAAAAGCAAAGATTAATGATCTCAGAGCTGCAATCTTTCAAACTGGTGAAGATACTGCAGAGCTTAAAGATGTCAAAAGGAGAATGATTAATGAAATTAGATATGCTGAGAAATGTTTGTTGAAGAACTATCTCAGAACAACTCCTGACATCAGAGAGATCAGGAAAATGATGAAGCCAAGTCGAAGATCTACAACTGCTTAAATTCTGATATTTATACAGACTGAAGTTGTTATCAGAAGTTGAAATTGGTAAAAGCTTTAAGGACTGTAAGTTGTAGTTATCTAGTCTAATTCTCATGCATTTGTACTTAATGTTTTTGACATCATCAAATATCTGTTAAACTTGTATATTATGTTAATTTACAAGTTGGGGGAGATTGTTAGATATATTTGATAATGTCATGGTTAATATGTTTTATGTTTAGATTTCAGATCTTACTTGAACAGGATAAATCAGTACTTAACTGTTGATCAGTACTTATACTGGAAGTCAAGCCTTAAGGGATATCAGTACTTATGTTATCAGGAGATAATCATCAGAAGATAGACATTAGAACTTAAGTGCTGAAGGACGATCAAATAAGGACAGTAGCTGATTAAAGAAAGAAGATCAAGATAAACATAAGAAGAGATATGCATGAGAAGGAATTCTGTAAAAAATGGAATACTTGGAAGAAAAGATATCTGATTGATATGTTTTAGGAAGCAGAATTATATTCCATATCAATTAGCGATTATCTTGTAACTGTGTAGTATATAAACACAGACATAGGGTTTACACTATAAGTGTTATCATTATTAGAGAAGATTATTCATTGTAACCCTAGCAGCTCTCGTGATATTTGTTCATCACTGAGAGGTAACAGTTCTATACTGTAACAGAGTTTATTGTTTCAATAAAGTTTGCTTTCTGTTACTTAAGTTCTAAAGTTCGATTTGAGTGTATTATACATTGTATTCACCCCCTCTACAGTGTGTGTGTGTGACCTAACAATTATGACTACGTATTTGGTGCAGGTACTCTATTGAAAGAACTCCTTCCTGTAGCACATCTACAGGAATATGCGGTGTCCGTGGTCAGATACCTCCAGGGGTATGCCTGCACTGAAGGCCTCCTCCTGTAGTCAATGGGTGTCCTCATTGGGGATGTGGGGTAAAATCTAGTGTGTGCTTTGGGAGCTCTGTCTCTGTAGTCAACGGGTGTCCTCGTTGAGAGACTTTGGAGTATCCTGCACTTTGCACCCAAAAGCTTGGGATCACTTGTCCTGTAATCTGGTAGGGGCTCCTTATCGGGGGACAAGGATGCATCCAACATTTGGGGTGAACCACGGCTATACTTGCGTCCACGGACTAGAGAAATAACTGGTAGCGGAGGGTTATCCTTGGCCAGGGAGATGCCTCATCCGTGAACTCACGAAGCCGCGGACGAGCCTTGGGCCTTTGTGGTTGGGCCTCATCGGCGGACATTCCTAAAGCTAGTAGAAGTCGGTTTTCAGTGGGTTTCCCATTGGGCCTCGGGATAAGAAATCTAAGCCCATTAGGTTTCTTGTTCCCCAAGAACTACGTGGGCTTGATCCCCTATAAATAGGGGTACGTAGGCACATTGTAAGGGGTCAGAAGCGAGAGCGCAAAGGAGCCACCACTAACCCTAAGCAATCTCAGCCCCAATGATCACCACCACCAAACACTGTTCATCTTTTCCGACGAATACTGTTCATCGGATCCACCAGTTACTGTTCACATTTTCGACGAAAAACCGCCATCACATATCTTGTTTCCGGATACTAACCTCAAGTTTTTGTTGCTCCCAAATTCCTCCGTCAATAATGTGTATACGGATATGCTGGACAGGTGGTTGATGGAGGACAAAGGGTTATAATGGATGGTCAATATTACAGTAAGACTGCTGTGATTTGTGGAGTGAACGTGTAGCAAGTGTGCGTATCTGTAGATGATGGATCGATGTATATCTTCAAAGGTTGAAGATGGTGTAAAGATTGAAAGCCATACGGGCTTGTGAAGAAAAGCCTTACGGGCTAAGCCAAACAGACCGATAAAGAAGCTTGCCATATGGGCACCGAAAATCTTGCCAGACGGGCACTGAAGGTCATGCCAGATGGAAAAAATGAAATTGTCAGACGGGCAAACAAAAGAGCCATACGAGCAAACAAAAGAGCCATACGGGCTATGTTGAAAGAGCCATACGGGCTAAGTTGAGAGCCATACGGACTGATAAACAGATGCTAGATGGGCAACGAATAGAAGTTTAGATTAAGGGGGAGATTGGTGGGATTTTAATCTAAACTAATGGGTTTTGTTTAGGTTGATGGACTTGTAATTAGCTGATGGGATTGGGTTTATATTTATATTTAACGTTAAGAATAATTTAAACGTGTAATACTTTATATGTATAGGTGTGATCTGGTCAAGTAGCTAGTTGAGTATTTGTAGGAGGTAGTTTGAATTAGTAAGAATGGTGGAGATAAATTAGCTAGGTTAGTTTGCTATTTTCTAGCCACCATCTTGGGTGGGCTTCAACCTTATATAAGTGCATGTAAACGTTCAGTTATATAATTTTACCAGAGAGAACACAATGTAGACATTAAGTACATTCGAGTTTGTAAATACAAGTGTTGCTTTTTCTGTATTGCATTGTTGTTCTTATTATTATCTTTAGTGTAATTTCAACATGATATCAGAGCTTTCGTTTCAAGAGGACATGACAAGGTGCTGTGACAGAGAATGAAGAAAGTAGCAGTATGGTGCAGCGACGGAAATGGCGATACAAGGGAAAAGAAGATGAGTTTTTTTTTTGCTGTACAGCGTTAGAGTGATGCTTCATTGCTTGACAATGAAGATTTATAAGGCCACTCCACGAGGATATGTTGGTGGAGTAAAAGGTTGTGTCAAAAGGAGTATAGGGTGATGTGTGTTATAGCCAAAATTTGGTACAAAAGTTATCCGGGTCGACATAATTCAATTTGGGCGAATGCCAAGAAAATGAGTTTTCACGGACGACCAAGGATGGACGACCAAGGAAGATCGGCCAAGAAAATGAGTTTTCGTGGCTGGGTGGCACGAGCCCAAGCCCTTGGCTGGGTTGGCACGAGGCCAAGCCCTTGGATAGGTTGGCGCGAGCCAAAGCCCTTGGACAAGTTAGGGCCCACCCTCTTAATAAGAGAAATCAAAGGATTGATGACAAGGGCGACGCCAAGAGAAACACTTGGGCGCACCCTCACTCTCAGGTTGGCACAGAACTTGACTTGAACATGCTGCTTGATGGACTGCTTGGACACTTGGGGAAGAACAATCAATGAATGCTTGGTCAATAGAGAAGGCGCGTCCTCCCTTAGGGAAGGAGGCGCACCCTCATGATGTAACAGACCTTCAATGAGCTCTGGAAAGAGCGTAAGGCGCGCCCTATGTGGGAAATGGTTTTGGACAGGTTCCAGACATGGCTGCTTGGACGGATTCCGTGGAAGGCTCAAGGAAAATGAAGTAAATTATGACTAACGTATTTGGTGCAGGTACTCTATTGAAGAACTCCTTCCTGTAGCACATCTACAGGAAAGGAGGTGTTCGTGGTCAGAGACCTCCAGGGGTATGCCTGCACTGAAGGCCTCCTCCTGTAGTTAATGGGTGTCCTCATTGGGGATGTGGGGTGAATCTAGTGTGTGCTTTGGGAGCTCTGTCTCTGTAGTCAACGGGTGTCCTCGTTGGGAGAATTTGGAGTATCCTGCACTTTGCACCCAAAAGCTTGGGATCACTTGTCCTGTAATCTGGTAGGGGCTCCTTATCGGGGGGACAAGGATGCATCCAACATTTGGGGTGAACCACGGCTATACCTGCGTCCACGGACTAGAGAAACAGCTGGTAGCGGAGGGTTATCCTTGGTCAGGGAGAGATGCCTCATCCGTGAAGTCACGAAGCCGCGGACGAGCCTTGGACCTTTATGGTTGGGCCTCATCGGCGGACATTCCTAAAGCTAGTAGAAGTCGGTTTTCAGTGGGTTTCCCATTGGGCCTCGGGATAAGAAATCTAAGCCCATTAGGTTTCTTGTTCCCCAAGAACTATGTGGGCTTGATCCCCTATAAATAGGGGTACGTAGGACATTGTAAGGGGTCAGAAGCGACGAGCGCAAAGGAGCCACCACTAACCCTAAGCAATCTCAGCCCCCAATAATCACCACCACCAAACACTGTTCATCTTTTTCGACGAATACTGTTCATCGGATCCACCAATACTGTTCACGTTTTTCGACGAAAAACCGCCATCACAGATCTTGTTTCCGGCTACTAACCTCAACTTTTGTTGCTCCCAAATTCCTCCGTCAATAATGTGTATACGGATATGCTGGACAGGTGGTTGATGGAGGACAAAGGTTATAATGGATGGTCAATATTACAGTAAGACTGCTCGTGATTTGTTGACAGTGAACGTGTAGCAAGTGTGCGTATCTGTAGATGATGGATCGATGTATATCTTCAAAGGTTGAAGATGGTGTAAAGATTGAAAGCCATACGGACTTGTAAAAGAAAAGCCCTACGGGCTAAGCCAAACAGACCGATAAAGAAGCTTGTCATATGGGCACCGAAAATCTTGCCAGACGGGCACTGAAGGTCATGCCAGATGGGAAAAATGAAATTGTCAGACGGGCAAACAAAAGAGCCATACGAGCAAACAAAAGAGTCATACGGGCTATGTTAAAAGAGCCATACGGGCTAAGTTGAGAGCCATACGGGCTGATAAAACAAGATGCTAGATGGGCAACGAAGAGAAGTTTAGATTAAGGGGGAGATTGTTGGGATTTTAATCTAAACTAATGGGTTTTGTTTAGGTTGATGGACTTGTAATTAGCTGATGGGATTGGGTTTATATTTATGTTTAACGTTAAGAATAATTTAAACGTGTAATACTTTATATGTATAGGTGTGATCTGGTCAAGTAGCTAGTTGAGTATTTGTAGGAGGTAGTTTGAATTAGTAAGAATGGTTGAGATAAATTAGTTAGTTTTTGCTATTTTCTAGCCACCATCTTGGGTGGGCTTCAGCCTTATATAAGTGCATGTACACGTTCAGTTCTAAATTTTATATAAGAGAACACAATGTAGATATTAAGTACATTCGAGTTTGTAAATAAGTGTTGCTTTTTCTGCATTGCATTGTTGTTCTTGTTATTATCTATAGTGTAATTTCAACAATGTCTACGGTTAAAGTAGTCCTTTTAAATATCCACCGTAGATGACATCGACTCGAACCCGAGTCCCTCGCTATATCGAGCTCTCTCACTCAAAAACTTTAAGATCAGATGAAGTTCCAACATGATCTTGTACCACTTAAGTTAATATGCGACGAAGAGAAGAACAAGGCCTGTGTATTCTAAAGAAAGTAGAATAGTAGATTTTGAGTTGTGCTGAAATAGAAAAGAGTGAACTAGAAAATTAATTCTGCAACTACAGATGGAGAAAAGAGGTTGAAAGTAATGCCAACGAATAGGAAATCGAAAAAATTGTATTTTTAGGCGCACATTTTTTTTTAATATATACATGCAGGAAATAAAGAAAAAAAAATAAATAAATAACGAAATCATGCATGCGAGGATGATCTCAGAGAGTAGCCTGTCCGAGGTTATAAGATTTTAGGAGATGTATTATTATTTTTAATTCTAAAATATCACTAAAAAATAAAATATCTTTCGCATTTGATTGGACTGACATAAACTTTATCAAAATCTTATTTCTTATAAATTTTTCAAAATTAACCGGACACAAAAAATATATTTACTAAGAATTTTATATATCTCAGACGGTCTTGACTGAAATCATGGTTGAAATGATCTGAGGAGCCAAGAAAATGCAAGGCATCTAAAATGTCCTGAGATTCAGGTAGCTTAAAGGACACAAGGTGAGGAAATGCAAGGCCTCTAAAAATGTTAAAAGTATAAAACTGTGAGTGGAAAAGTATTTGCACACCAATAGTTAACATATTAAATTTTTTTTATAACGGAATTAGGGGTGAGGATGAGGTGAGATTAGCGGGTTTGGAATTCATAATCATTCAAACCAAATTTAGTGGTTTACATTTTAATTAACCACTACTGTAACCATAAGTGTTACTGATATAACCAAACCATTTCAAATTACACGGT